>NC_042615.1:7793660-7948660 GCF_901001135.1 Rhinatrema bivittatum
TTGCACGGGCTGGCCACGCAGCCGCACAGCTGACGCCACTTGCACTTACCGGCACAACAGGGCCTTCCGGAGGCTCCATCCTCCCCATCACCGTTCTCCCTCGGCCTTCCCCACTCAGGGCACCAGTATGCACGCTAGCCAATCCGTGCATCAGCAGGCCACCTAGGCGCACGTGTGCGTGCTTCCCCACCTCTTAAAGGGCCAGTGGCAAGGGACTGCCATGACCCGGGGAGATGATGTCAGGGCCAGGGCTCTATTTAACCTGAACCCTGGCAGTCTGAATTGCATCTACAAGCTCCTGTGTTCCTGCCTTAGTGTCCTGGTCCCTGCGCCTGTCTACTGCTTGGTTTGTCTTCTGCCTCCTGACCTCAGAACGTCCCTCGGATTCTGCTTGCCTGCCACCTGCCCTGACCTCAGAATGTCTCTTGGATTCTGCCTGTCTGCCTCCCGTCTTGACCCTGACCTGTCTGACCTCTCCATTGCCTCACGTTGTGGGATCTTCTTCACCAGGAACCCTCGCCTAAGTCCTGCAGGCACCGGCACCCAAGGGCTCAACCTGCGAGAAACGAGGGCTGGTAAAGGTGAAGGTCCAGTTTGGGTTCCTGCTATGACCATTTCTGCCTGCCAATGGCAGAGACCTGAGGGGCCTCTCCTACAGGTAGCGAAAACCCCGCCTCGGCTGAGGGGCCACACCCCAGCTGGCAACAGCTAACAGTTTGCAGAGGCCATGGACCCAGCAGACCTCTCCAGGCCATTCCTGGGGTGGCACAGAAGCTCCAGGAGCAGCAGCAGCAGTGCCTTGAGATGGTAGCAGCCAACATGAACCACCTCAGCGCACGTCTCGACACCCTGATGATGGCAGTGGCCCAACCAGACCCTGCACCACCCATTGAACTGGCAGTCTCTGCTCCTCTGTGGTTACTGGTCCCACCCAGGTATGCAGGGGACCCGAAATTTTGTCGGGGATTCCTGAATCAGTGCCTGATTACTTTTCCCTGCAACCGGCTCAGTTCCCCACCAGTGCAGTCAAGACCACATTTATTATATTGCTTTTGGATTGCAAGGCCCTGGACTGGGCATCATCTCTTTGGGAATACGAGGACCCTATGCTTCAGGATATCCAACAATAGGGGTGTGCATTCGTTTGTAACGGTAATCTGCAATGTATTTGCCATATTCGTTGTATATGTGGGGGTCGTGAAACATATACAACATATCACTAATGAATAAACCCCCACCCTCTTGATCCCCCCCCCAAGACTTGCCAAAAGTCCTTGGTGGTCCAGCGGGGGTCCTGGAGTGATCTCCTGCACTCGGGCCGTCGGCTGCCAGTATTCAAAATGGCGCCGAAAGCCTTTGCCAGGTTCTTATGGCCTGGATTGGCCACTGTTGGAAACAGGATGCTGGGCTTGATGGACCCTTGGTGTGACCCAGTATGGCATATTATTATGTTCTTATGTTCTTACTATGTCACAGGGGCTACCGGTGCCATTGGTCGGCCCCTGTCACATGGTAGGAGCACAAGATGTCACCAGCTGTCCATTGCTCCTACCATGTGACAGGGGCCGACCAATGGCACCGGTAGCCCCTGTGACATAGTAAGGGCAAAGGATATTGGCACCATTTTGAATACCGGCAGCCGACAGCCCGAGTACAGGAGATTGCTCCAGGATCCCCGCTGGACCACCAGGGACTTCTGGCAAGTCTTGGGGGGGGGGGGGGGTCAGGAGGGTGGGGGGTTGTAGTTAATTAAATTTAAAGGGTTGGGATGGGGGTTTTTTGGGGAAACAAATACATATGTAACTAATGAACGGATCAGGATCCCCCGAGAACGGATGCAACGGATTTGGGTCCCGACGAATATGAATACTGAATGGGACAAATCCGTCCCTGCTGCACATCCCTATCCAATAGTTCCTGTGGGCCTTTAGGCAGGCATTTGAGGATCCTGGGCGTTCAGCCACCTTGAGCTCTGATTTGCTCCACCTCCACCAGGGTGCCCGGCCACTGTTTGACTATGCCATTGAGTTCCACACCCTGGTGTCAGAGCTGAATTGGCAGGAGGACAGTCTGCAGGAAATCTTCCTCGAGGGCCTGTTGTCATGCATCAAGGATGAGCTGGCGGCGAAGGAGTTACTGGAATCACTGGACGCCTTGATTAACCTTACGGGGTGAATTGACCAATGCCTGCACTAACCACATCCTCTGGCAACAAATTCCAGAGTTCAATTGTGCATTGAGTGAAAAAGAACTTTCTCCGATTAGTTTTAAATGTGCCCCATGCTAACTTCATGGAGTGCCCCCTAGTCTTTCTACTATCCGAAAGAGTAAATAACCGATTCACATCTACCCGTTCTAGACCTCTCATGATTTTAAACACCTCTATCATATCCCCCCTCAGCCGTCTCTTCTCCAAGCTGAAAAGTCCTAATCTCTTTAGTCTTTCCTCATAGGGGAAATGTTCCAGTCCCTCTGTTGTGGTACCGGCCGCGCTCTTCGCGACCGGCCCCTTACCTTCTCCCGGCTCCGCTTCGGGGGAACAAACTAGCCCCGCAAGTCCGCCGCTGCGGCCTACCCGCGGCGCTCCCACGAGGGAGACGCCGTCGGGAGTCACCGGCCCCACCCCTAGGGCTCTCGTGCACGCGCAGAGGGAGTCCTTTTGAAGGCCCTCTGGCGCGAAGAGCCGGACACGCCCCCTTTTGACGTCAGACGCCGAGGGGGATTTAAACCCGGTGTCTGATGTCCTTCCTTGCCTTGCAACGTGGTCGCTCCGTTGAGTTTCGAGTTGCTGTTCCTGCCTGCTCGTCCTGCATTCCAGCCCTGCCTGCCTGCCTGACCTGACTCTGGTTTGTTTCCTCGTTTCCGTATTCTGCTGCCTGTCCTGACCTCGGCCCGTCTATCACTGCTGTCTCTTGTGGTCCATCCTGCTCCTGCTCCACTCCTGGTCTTCTTCCTCACCGGCCTATCTCCTAAGTCCCAGCGGTCCGAGTCCCTACGGGCTCCTCCTGGCGGGACCGCAGACTTCCAGGGCGAAGCCACCTAAGCCCTAGCGACCTGGGCCCCAACAGCTCCTCTGGGGGGGTCACGGGTTTCCAGGTGAAGACTCGGCTCCAGCAGCGTGTGTCTGCCTCCCGACCGTCCTCCGTCGTCGATCGGCCCAAGGATCCACTTCCGGACCACAACACCCTTTATCATTTTGGTTGCCCTTCTCTGTACCTTCTCCATTGCAACTATATCTTTTTTGAGATGCGGCGACCAGAATTGTACATAGTATTCAAGGTGCGGTCTCACCATGGAGCGATACAGAGGCATTATGACATTTTCCGTTTTATTCACCATTCCCTTTCTAATAATTCCCAACATTCTGTTTGCTTTTTTGACTGCCGCAGCACACTGAACTGATGATTTCAATACACTACATCTACTGGTTAACCTTTATTTACATGTTTATTAACTCCTTCAAAAAGGTGAAGCAGATTTGTGAGGCAAGACTTGCCTTGGGTAAAGCCATGCTGACTTTGTTCCATTAAACCATGTCTTTCTATATGTTCTGTGATTTTGATGTTTAGAACACTTTCCACTATTTTTCCTGGCACTGAAGTCAGGCTAACCGGTCTGTACTTTACCAGATCACCCCTGGAGCCCTTTTTAAATATTGGGCTTACATTAGCCACCCTCCGTCTTCAGGTACAATGGATGATTTTAATGATAGGTTACAAATTTTTACTAATAGGTCTAAAACCTCATTTTTTAGTTCCTTCAGAAACCTGGGGTGTATACCATCCAGTCCAGGTTATTTACTACTCTTCAGTTTGTCAATCAGGCCTACCACATCTTCTACGTTCACCACGATTTGGTTCAGTTGATCTAAATCATTACCCATGAAAACCTTCTCCAGAATGAGTATCTCTCCAATATCCTCTTCAATAAACACCAAAGGAAAGAAATTGTTTAATATTTCCATGATGGCCTTATCTCCTCTAAGTGCCCCTTTAACCCCTCGATCATCTAACGATCTAACTGACTCCCTCACAGGCTTTCTGCTTTGTATATATTCTAAAAAGTTTTTATTGTGAGTTTTTGCCTCTATGGCCAACTTCTTTTCAAATTTCTCTTAGCCTGTCTTATCAATGTCTTACATTTAACTTGCCAATGCTTATGTTTTATGCTTTTTTCTTCTGATGGATCCTTCTTCCAATTTTTGAATGAAGATCTTTGGCTAAATTACTTTCACCTCATATTTTAACCATGCTGGTAATCGTTTTACCATCCTTCCACCTTTCTTTTTTTTTTTTATTTTATATTTATGCAATTTTACAATAATTTCAAGAACAAAATCTTGTACAGAAAAAAAGAGAATACCATTCAATCAATACAGATACTCTATTTATACACAATATCATCAAACTATAACCCAAAGAAAATCTTTTATAGTTTCTCTTCTTGAGATCCACTATAGGGAGAGGTGGATCTTAACCAAACCTAAAGGAAAAACAGTACTTGACTATAGAAAGAAGTATCCAGATGATTACAGCGACAATACTACTTATGAGGGACTAGGAGCCTCTTCACAAGGTGCTTCAGCTGTTACAGGAATCTTACCCTCTAAGAATTGAGTTAACTGAGGTGGATCAAAGAAAACATAGGTATTTTGTAAATATTTTACCACGCATTTGCATGGAAATTTAAGGAAATATCTTGCCCCAATTAGTAAAACCTGAGGTCTCAAAAGCAGGAATACTTTCCTCCTCCTCTGTTTCTTACGAGAAAGGTGAGGGAAGGTTCTAACCAAAAGTCCAAGAAATCTTTCATTCCTATGTTTTATACTCAATCTTAATAACCTATCCCTATCTGTGTCTGAAGCAAAATTCACTATCAAAGTTGCAGGAATAGCCATTTCTGTATCAGATGTTTCCAATAGTGCTGTTATATTAAGAGGTTGATCAATCACAGGTGCCAAAGTCTCCAATTCTCCTCCTTGGTTTACTGCTTCTGCTCTAGACTTCGATAAATAAAATATCTTTATAATCAATGGAATTTGATGTCTGAAATTTTCAATATTTCAAACATGTATTTATTAAAAGCTTCCCTTGGAGATCTCATTGGTAGTTCAGGAAAGTTTATATATCTTAAATTTTGACTTTTTGCACAGTTCTCTAAATTTTCTATCTTTTAAACAATAGTCTTATTGTCTCTCATCAACACTGATTACGTTTGCTGAATCATTTTTATCTCAGTCCGAATAATAGCAGTTTGTTGTTCCAGTTCTACATTTGACTTCTCAAACACTTCCAATTTCTTTTCATGCCTTCTTATTTGTTCCATTACTGGTGTTAACTGTTGTAGTATGTTAGTTCTCATCTCATTTATGGCTTCCCACAATGTTTCAATAGAAAAAACAACAGGTCTTACCATAGATGGTATTTCTATCGTGGAGAAAGAGACAGCAGCAACTGAAGCTTCTCCTCCCGAGGCTCCTCTTTCATCACCGCTTTGCCCCAGCTCTCCAAAGGGGCTAGATGCTGCCGTCGGTGCCACTCTAGACCTCACTGAAAAAATATCCTGCACACTTTGGTCACAAGTATCTTCCCCTGAATATAGTGCGTCTCTCCCAGGAGCTGGATTTAGCGGTGGGGTCCTCTCCGCGGGACTCAAAGATGATATTGAGCCTGGCAGTGAGGGGAGCTCACATTCCCCTCCCCCACTCTGCAACAGCTGGTCTCCCGCTACTCTGACGCTGCGTGTGACATGGGCGTCCATCGGGCCGGTCGGAGCTCTCCCCGTAGGCTCTGTGGGGTAAGGAGTCCTCGGCTTACGCTTCCTTCCCATAATCAAGGTAATATTTTTCGCAAGAAAATAAGTTCTTTTTAGTTACATGAGGACGCTCTGAACACAGCAACTCATCTGGTGACCATCTTGGATCCACCCCAGTCGCTGTTCCTTCCACCTTTCTTAATGCATGGAATAAATCTAGTCTGTGCTTCTAGGATGGTATTTTTTAACAATGTACACACCTGTTGCACACTTTTTACCTTAGTTTCAGTTTTTTTCTATTTTTCTCATTTTCTCAAAGTTTCCATTTTGAAAGTTTAGTGCCGGCGCCATCTTGTGCTCCTACCATGTGACAGGGGCTGACCAATGGCACTGGTAGCCCCTGTGACATAGTAAGGACAAAGGCTATCGGCGCCATTTTGTTTACTGGCAGCCGACAGCCCGAGTGCAGGAGTTCGCTGCCGGATCCCCGCTGGACCACCAGGGACTTTTGGCACATCTTGGGGGACCCTCCTGACCCCCACAAGACTTACAAAAAGTCCCAGGTGGTCCAGCAGAGGTCCGGGAGCGACCTCCTGCACTCGGGCCGTCGGGTGCTGGTATTTTTAATGGCGCCGATAGCCTTTACCCTCACTATGTCACAGGGGCCAACCAATGGCACCGGTAGCCCCTGTGACATGGGGGCCGGCCATCCATTGCTCCTACCATGTGACAGGGGCTGACCAATGGCACCGGTAGCCCCTGTGACATAGTAAGGTCAAAGGCTATCGGCGCCATTTTGAATACCGGCAGCCGAGGGCATGAGTGCAGGAGATGGCTCCCAGCCCCCCCCCCCCCCGGACCACCAGGGACCTTTGGTAAGTCTTGGGGGGGGGGGGGTCAGGAAGGTGGGGGGGTTGTTTAAATTCGCTCCTTTAGACGGCTGGATAATTCGGCGAAGATTTGTTGTATTCGTGGGGAATCGCGATATGTTTCACATCCCCATGAATACAATGAATATGGCCCTATACGTTGCAGATTACCAATACGTAGAAAACGAATGTACACCCTAGTAGTATACTCCTATCACTATACTCTTTCCCATTGCACAAGGGATTTCAACCCATAAAGATTCAATTGTACATTTATTCTCATGCAGGATGTTTATCCTGTTGGAATCTATGCCATCCTGGACATAAAGCGCAACCCCGCCACCAAGATGCTCCTCTCTGTCATTGCGATATAATTTGTACCCCAGTATAGCACTGTTCCATTGGTTATCCTCCTTCCACCATGTCTCTGAAATGCCAATTAAGTCTATGTCATCATTCACTGCTATACATTCTAATTCTCCCATCTTGCTTCTTAGACTTCTGGCATTAGCATACAAACATTTCAAAGTTTGTTTTTTATTTGTATTTTCATTCTGCTTTTTAATTGATAGGGATAAGTTAGAATTTTTTAGCTCAGGTGAGTTTTTAGTTACAGGGACTGGGACTATTTTTCTAATTATTGGAACCTCACTGTCGGGATGCCCTAATTCTAATGCATCATTAGTATCCTTTGAAGATGCCTCTCTCCGAACCATGCGCTGCTGAGCGACTGTCGGCTTTCCCCTTTGTTCTAGTTTAAAAGCTGCTCTATCTCCTCTTTAAAGGTTAGCGCCAGCAGTCTGGTTCCACTCTGGTTAAGGTGGAGGTCATCCCTTTGGAAAAGAATCCCCCCTTCCCCAAAAGGTTCCCCAGTTCCTTACAAAACTGAATCCCTCTTCCTTGCACCATCGTCTCATCCACGCATTGAGACTCTGGAGCTCTGCCTGCCTCTGGGGACCTGTGCGTGGAACAGGGAGCATTTCAGAGAATGCTACCCTGGAGGTTCTGGATTTAAGCTTTCTACCTAAGAGCCTAAATTTGGCTTCCAGAACCTCCCTCCCACATTTTCCTATGTCGTTGGTGCCCACATGTACCACGACAGCCGGCTCCTCCCCAGCACTGTCTAAAATCCTATCTAGGTGATGCGTGAGGTCCGCCACCTTTGCACCAGGTAGGCATGTTACCAGGTGGTCC
Organism: Rhinatrema bivittatum; assembly: GCF_901001135.1. Taxonomy (NCBI): domain Eukaryota; kingdom Metazoa; phylum Chordata; class Amphibia; order Gymnophiona; family Rhinatrematidae; genus Rhinatrema; species Rhinatrema bivittatum. The sequence continues at coordinate 7,801,478 of NC_042615.1, forward strand.
TCACGCCCACCAGCCACCCAGGTATCTACATTCCTAATAATCGAATCACCAACTATGATGACTGACCTAACCCTTCCCTCCTGGGCAGTAGGCCTTGGGGAGATATCCTCGGCACGAAAGGACAATGCATCACCTGGAGAGCAGGTCCTTGCTACAGGATCCTTTCCTGCTGCACCCGGTTGATGATCTCCTATCATGAGACCTTCTTCCTCCAAGGAAGCATCAGGGATGCCAATCTGAAGTTGGGACTTGACTACTATGTCCCTGAAGGTCTCATCAATGTACCTCTCTGTCTGCCTCAGCTCCTCCAGGTCTGCCACTCTAGCCTCCAGAGATCGGACTCGTACTCTGAGAGCCAGGAGCTCTTTGCATCACATGCACATGTACAACTTCTCACTGGTGGGTAAAAAATCTTACATGTGACACTCAATGCAAAAGACTGATAGGCCCCCCTCTTGCTGCTGGACTGCTGCCTTCATATTAAATATTAGGGATGTGCATTCGTATTGACCGCATATGTAAAACGCTACTCATATTTTTTTTTAACTTAAAAAAAGGATTCGACATATACGATCGGATTTCCCACATATCCAACATAGATATGTTGGATATGTTGGAAATCGCGATTGTTGAGCCAAAATAAAAATTTAAACCCCCTCACCCTCCTTAATCCCCCCCCCAGACTTACCACAACTACCTGGTGATCGAGCGAGGAGTGAGGACGCCATTTCTGCAATCCTTGGCGAGAAGCATGTGACGTCGCGCCACGTCGAGTGACGCGGCGCCACGTGATTCCCGGCGAGTTCGCGCCGGAAGGCTCGTTCGGCCCAAAAAGAACTTTTGGCCAGCTTGGGGGGACCTCCTGATCCCCCCAAGCTGGCCAAAAGTTCCTTTTGGGCCGAACGAGCCTTCCGGCGCGAACTCGCCGGGAATCACGTGGCGCCGCGTCACTCCGACGCGGCGTCACGTGATTCCCAGCGAATTCGTGCCGGAAGGCTCGTTCGGCCCAAAAAGAACTTTTGGCCAGCTTGGGGGGACCTCCTGACCCCCCCAAGCTGGCCAAAAGTTCCTTTTGGGCCGAACGAGCCTTCCGGCGCGAACTCGCCGGGAATCACGTGGCGCCGCGTCACTCGACGTGGCGCGACGTCACATGCTTCTCGCCAAGGATTGCAGAAATGACGTCCTCACTCCTCGCTCGATCACCAGGGAGTTGTGGTAAGTCTGGGGGGGGGGATTAAGGAGGGTGAGGGGGTTTAAATTTTTTTTTTTGCACATATGGACATATACCCAACTCATTTAATTTTTTTTATGTCCATATTGACCGCAAATGGGACCCCCTTTGGACATATGGACATAAACTTTTGCTCTGCACATCCCTATTAAATATGTTCAGTTCCTAATTACGTTTTAGGATGCTATGGGTGTAAAATTGTGTATATGTGGTAGTGACCTAAAAGGGAATGATCAACTCTTGATAAGGTATGGTAAATTTCAGAGTTTGTTAAAAGGCTGATTTTATTTATTTTAAAGTTTGAAAGTGACAGTTGGCTATAAGTTAAAGGTTGAGCTAGGGGTGGGTGGGAGGGTTGGGAAATACAAAGACATAAACTTCTGTTTGTTGCCTGACTATCTATTTAAAACAAAACACATGAACACACTAAATAATATTCCCCAATAGCTTACTTCTCCCCAATAATATTTAAGTTTTACAAATGTCTCCAAGCAGTCGTTACTGATTCTTTCCAGCCACCAGGAAGGTGCTCCTCTCCTCTCCTCTCAGTGCTCCCACTTAGAGGAACAGTGGCAGAAAGGGAACTCTGCTATTTGGAAGGATGAGTTAACTACCACCCAATGATTATTAAATTACATAATTCATCAAAAAGCTAAAGATGCCTTATTCATGTTTAAACATAAATTCTTTCTACATGGCAATAAATTTGGCCGCATGCTGGCAAATTTGACAAAGACCGAAAATGTTTCTAAATTTATCAGTAGTGTTGAGAGGCGGGATGGTAGCCTTGCTACTTCTACTTTACAATTAGGAGACATTTTTAAAGATTACTATACCTCACTATACAGTTCAGAAAATTCTGATAGGGAGAAACAAGTATAGTTTTTTCAAGATTTACAGTTACTCCAACTAACAACTGCACAATTGGAGGGTTTAAATAGGCCTTTCTTAGATCTAGAAGTTGCTCAGGTTATTAAGGAATTGCATTTACACAAATCACAATTCTTTATTCTATGAGACATTAAAACAGTGCATAACTTTCCCCTCTCGCTGCCTTATTTAATTCAATGGCAGATAAAGAACAGATACCAAATACTATGTCTGAAGCAGCAATTATAGTGCCTCCTAAATCTGGGAGGGACCCCTCTGACCTGGGTTCTTAAACACCAATATCGTTACTAAATTTGGATGTCACAATATATGCCAAGGTAATTGGCAATAGACTTAAGGGCGTGCTTCCTCTATTGATAAGACCTGAACAAACTGGGTAAGTGGTAGGGAGAAAGCCGAGTGCGAATATACGACGCCAGTTATTAGCATTAGAAACTTGTCATGCACGTACCTTACATGCACCTATGCTCGTTAGGTTTGACACAGAAAAAGGCTTTGATAGAGTGGAGTGGGAATCCCTTTTTACAGTCATAGAGGTTTCATTCTGCAGGCAATCAGACTTTTGTATAAAACCCCGCAGGCATATATTTGTGTAAATGGTTCTACATCCCTGAGTTTTTACCTAAAAGGGGGAACAAGATAAGGTTGTCCTTTGTCACCCTTAGTTTTCATCTTATCTTTAGAACCACTAGTTGGTTAACTTAACGAGGATGGTGATATCTCAGGGGTAGGGATAGGTAGTACAGAGTTAAAAATTATGCTTTTTGCAGCTGATATGTTGCTAATAATATCAAATGATAAAACAAGGTGCTAAATTACATTTCAACCTTTGGCAGGTTTTCTCTGTTACGGTTAAATCTTAATAAATCTGAAGCTTTGGACATCATGGGAAATTTAAAGAATAACTGGTCAAAGTTTCCTTTAAGTTGGGCATCTGATAAGATTACATTTTTAAGGATTAGGATTAATTGTGTCCCCAAACTATGGTACGAGCTTAATTTTAAACCTTTGCTTCAAGAGATTGGGCAAAACCTGAGTAGCTTGGCTTCCTTCCATTTGTCCTTAGTGGGGATTTAACACTAGTTAAAATGATAATAATTCCTAAAACTTTTTATAAATTACAAATTGTTCCCTTTGGGATCCCAAGTAAAGATTTGAAGTTATTACAGACGCGCGTCACAAAATGTTTTGGAAAGGGCGCAAGGCGTGGTTGAAATTCTCAATGGTGATTGTTCCTGAGGAGGAAGGGGGATTGAGGTTTGCAGATCTACACTCTTATAATTATCCTTGTTTAATGTTGGTGTTAAGGGAATGGTTGTACCCCTTGAAAAGTGAGTCGATCGCAGCTTTGTTCAACTTTTACATACAACCTTTGACCCTACCCCATCTGCTTCATGCTACTGTGGAGAAACTGCCCAGTACTGTCAAACAATCCTTGCTATGCACTGAAATGAGGACGATTTGGAGGAAAATTAGGTCTCACTTGGGCCTTAGGTGGCAGGTATCCCTTTGTTTGCCCCTGATCGTTAATCCCTGGTTTCTGCCTGGGAACATGGATCGTATGTTTCATATCATGCACACTCAAGGGTTGGTGAATATCATACCCTTTATCAACTTGCAATTAGGCAGTGTTGCATCCGTCGGACTCAGACAGCTTCGACCTCTGTGCCTCACCTTTCTTCCTTCTCTCTCCTCAAGCCTTGGGAAGATGGCTGCTGCTGCGTCATCATGCCGCTCTCTCCAGTGTCGCCAGATCGGCAACGGCGACGGTATTCGCCATGATATTCCTGAGGGCCTCCTAGGGTGCGCACTCGCACACCACCCACGTCTTTATCCACGTCAAGGCGGGAACCTCAGGGTGTCCCCTCCGAGTGATGTCATCAGATCCTGGTATTTAGCCTGCTCTTCGTTTGCTAAAAACTGAGTTAGCAAGGATTGGATTGCCTCTGGTCTAAGCTGCTCTGCCACTTCCCAGCTGCCGCAGGAAGCTCTCTCTGCCCTTCGGGGTATTCTTTACTAACCTGGGTACCCGCTCCTCGGGGGCCCTTCTGCTCTCTTTCAGGTACCTATCTTGGGATACCGGGTACTCGCTCCTCAAGGGCCTGCTCTCCCTAGTCTGGTGCCTGCCACTGATCAACTTATGCCTGCCAGGACCTTCAACAATACAGCTTCTGCTTCAGTGAGTACTAACCCTTTCAGTCTGTCTCACCTTCAGCTTCAGCGCTCTGTGTCTACATCCGGGACCTGTCCCTGCTACGCCGCGCTGCCTTTCACCTACTTGAGTGGGAGACTGGTCTCCTCTGCTGAGGACCCCTGGACTACTTCTGCTGGGTTACCTTCACTGCTGTCCACTCCCCGGACAGTACCATTGAGCTGTATAATAAATACAACTTCTCTGTGTCTGCGTGTATAGAGTCAAGCCTAGTACTGCGGTTCCTCATGAGGCCCCTCCCCGTGGGAGTGGCCATCACTGCAGTACCCAAGAATCCACTCTAACACCTCAAAACCATAACAGGCAGCTCACATTCCTTTGATTATTGTGTGGAACATTTGAATTTTTAAAAACAGAGTTATTTGTCTTACTTGCAACTTCAAAGTTATGGAATATATTGTCTCATGATATAGAAAATCTTGTTAACAGAGCTTTTCAATGCTTACGGGTAGATTTTCAAAGGTCCATGCATGTAAATTGCGGGGTTTATGCACGCGGCTGGGCCTTGCACACACCAAACAAATTTTCGAAGGGGCCCAACCCCGCGCGTAAACCCCGGTATGCACTTAACTGCTGGGTCTCTTTGAAGGGGCGGGCCGGGACTGCGCCATTGATGGCTGTCCCAAAGACTCGCGCACCGGCAGCTGGCCGCTACGCGCAACTTACTTCAGCTTAGGAGCTGAATTAAGTTGTAAAACAAAGACAAAAACCTCCAAAAGTTAGGGTTTAGGGGGTGGAGAGGAGAGGAGAGGAGAGGGGAAGAAGGAGGGAATTTAGGTAGGGGGGTAGGGAAGTTCCCTCTCAGTCCGCTTCTTAATTGGAGCAGACTGGGAGGGAACTGGGGAAGGCCCGAATGCATCACCGCGAGGAAATTGCATGTCTCCCCTTGCACGCGGGGGGACCCCAAATCAAGTGTAACTGTAAATGGCCAAATATCTGAAGAATTCTTTTTAAAGAGAGTCACGAGGCAAGGATGCCCGCTGTGCCCGCTGCTCTACATTTTGAGTATGGATCATTTGTTGAGAAAAATAGAAAGTAGTCCAAGCATAATTGAATTTGAGATACAAAATACTGATTTCAAAACTGCAAAATGTTTTGATGATGCAATTGCAAAAGGAATCTGGGAGTTTTTCAGGGATAAATATGAACCTGGATAAATCAGAGGCAATAGATATGTTGGGAGACTTAAAAAAACAATTGGGGGGGGGGGGGGGCCCTTTCCATTGCACTGAGTTCATGATGTAATGAAATATTTAGGGATTTATATACTGCTTGACATTCATAATATATATAAAAGTAATACTATACCCTGATTTTTCTAAAATGATAATTACGTTTCAGGAATGGAGTCTTCTACCATTATCACTGAACGGCAAAATACAATTATTCAGAATGATTAATTTGTCAAGCTGGTTGTACGTCCTCCAGCTATTACCTGTTTGGGAAACTAATTCTGACATATTAGAGTATCAACGTGTATTCCAGAAATGTATTTCGGGTTCTAAGAAGCCACGAAAAGCCCTTAAAACGTTAATGTTCCCAAAAGAGGTTGGGGACTAGGTTGCCCAGACCTGCAACTGTACAACTTGGCTTGAATGTTAAGAGATATAAAAGACTGGTGGGGGGGCCAAGATGGTGGCATGAACGGTTGGGAGAGAGGACGTTCCATTGAGTTGCTTTTTGCCTTTTGAATTATACCTCCAAAGAGAAAAGGCAAGGTGAAGGCTTACCCCCCGGAGTTCCCCTTATGTGTGGGACAGCAACGAATAACCTCTTTCACCTCCGTTTTGGTGGATACGGGAGGAACTATCCCTGCTTTAGCGTCTGGAAAGGGAGCTCCGATGCTATATGGGGAAACTACACTAAGTCCCCTGGAGTGTCGACCTCCACTGCCTCCAGCATCGAGAGAGAGCCTGCCGGAGTTGGCGCCTAGTGATGACATCACCCACTCGATGGAGGGGGGAACCTGAGAGAGAGGAACGGCGATACAGCTCCAACTCTCCTCCAGTGTGCTGGAAACAGCCTCGGCAAGGATCCCAGGTGGAGTTGTGACATCTTTATCGCCGGTTGAATTCTTGGAGGAGGAGAGGAGGATAGTGGCGATGCAGGCGGTGGTGTCTCCAGAGCGTGAAGGTGATGAGTTGTTTCAACTACCTCCGAAACCGGCCATTGTGACCTTGGAGAAACTGTGGGATCTGTCTGCTAGCCTCACTGGGCTAGTTAAGGACAGTGAGTATAAATACTTAAAACTTTAATCAGAACTACACTCCATGAACCTTAATTTGGGCAGTCAGCTTAAAGATCTTAACACTAGAGTGGACTCTACAGAATAGAATTTACAACAAGTCCAGGCTGTGAACCTGAAGCTAATAAAAGATCATGGAAATCAATCTAAACAATTGGAATCCCTTGAAAATTGCTTGAGACACTTTAATTTAAGATTTTTGAATTTTCCTCAAATCCTCGGTGAGGATATATCTGTTACCCTGAAAAAAATATTTTATGGAAAATTTAAAGTTTGAGGAATTAAAGCTATCTATGGCTAACAAAGCTTATTTCCTATCCAAAGGGGGTAGGAATAATGGAGTTAACCAAATAGATGCTTTAGAAAACTTAACACAATTTTTTGAGAATTCAAAATTAGAGATATTGCACTGAGGTGTATTGTTAGGGTCATTTGTGTCCGAGAAAGACATTAATGACATTATGAGAAGGTATTTTCAGAATTTTCCTACTATGTTTTTCGGTCAAATTATAAAAGTTTTTTCCTGATTTTGCAAGAACTACCCAATTAAGGAGAAGGGAGTTTTTGAATTTGAGAACACAAGTACTTAATTTAGGATACATATTTTTCTTAAAATATCCATGTAGATGTTTAGTACGTGGGAAAGTTGAGAGTTTTGTATTTAATGCACTAGAACAGCTAAGATCCCTTTTGAATGCTAGGGAAATGAATATCATCCCTAGAGCACAGACCCTATGACAGTCATTAAAAAGGAACACAGAATTCTGTTAAGCCAGTTTTCTTCAAACGTTTTCTTGAATATCTCCCTTATATTCGGGCCCCTATGTTACCTGTTTATTATACCTCGCTGAAAAGGATGTATCTGAATGGTTTTTTTTTTATTTCATTGTATATGTTAAGATGAAATTGTTTTCGTGTTACATACCATTTCTTTAAAGTAAGATGTATTGATTACTTTAAATGAAAACTTAATAAAGTGTGAATTAAAAAAAAAAAGACTGGCTATAAGATACCTCAGATTTCTGTAGTGCTGGGAGTGGACCCTTGGCCTGGTGCAGGATTGGTACGGCCCTCCCGAGGCAGAGCACAGGAGGAGACAGAGGCTAGCTGGAGCTTCGCCAATAGCAACCCGGGGTTCCCTCAGGTTGAGCCCTTGGTTACCTGGGCTGCCTGGTCTTATGTGGGCCTCGCAGGGTCTCTGAGAGAGAAAGTTCAAAGGAGTGCCCACCACGAACAAGGGTGCATAGTCGGTGTTCAGACAGGGAAGTCCAGAGGTCGCAGGAGGGCGGAAGAGAATGTCTGAGTATATAGTGAGAATCAAGGCCAGAATAACAAGCCAGAATGGTCAGCCAGGCAGGGTCAGTAACAGAGGTCAATCCAGGTGTGGTCAGTTCAAGCAAAAGGTCGAGTTCCAGGAGGCAGTCAAGAGTAATCGGAGTTCCAGGCAGAGGTCAGGGCAGGCAGCAATCAGAGAGTAGTCAGAGAGCAGGCAGAGGTCAGTACTGTGAGATCAGTTCGGAAAGAACTACCAGGAATGGAGAGACGAAGGAGCAGGAGACACTGGAACAGAGAAACTGGAACAGAAGACACAGGAGCAAGACACTGGAACACAGGAAGGCAAACTAGAGACACCGGAGTGTTCGACCCGATTGCCAAAGCACCGTTCAGAGGAACGGGCCTGGCCTTATATACAGGGAAGCTGTGATGTCATCGGAGGGCGACGGGTTTGAGTTTCCCGCACTGGTGCCTTTAAATATGGTGACATCGACCATGTGCACACCTAGGGGCGGGGCTGAGGAGCAGTACGACGCGGAGCCCCTGCGGGAGCTCCGCTATGAAGCCAGTATCGGAGACAGTGAGCGGGTGAGCCAGGGATGCCGCAAACTTGCTTCAGTGGCAGAGTGAGTGAGCCCGGAGCTGGTAGAGGGTCGCGCCAGGTAAGCAGGCCCGACCGCGGAGCCAACGCAGCCGGGAAGCGCATTAGTACCCCCCCCCCCCCCTTCTAGGCCTCCCCCTTACTGGCTTTGGATCAGGATGGAGGCGGTGCAATTCAGCAAGGATATTCTTGTCATAGATGTGATGGCAGGGTTCCCAGGAATTCACCTCCGGTCTGAAGCCCTCCCATGACAGGAGGTACTCCCAATGACCTCTGTGACGGCAAATATGCAATACCTCCTTGACTTGGAGTATTGTCTTCCAGTTCAGCTTCAAGTTGAGTGGGAGCAGGAGCCCTCCAAGAGGACCAAGTCAACACCAATGGCTTCAGCAGGGAGACGTGAAAGGTGTTGTGGATGCCCATGGATACAGGGAGTCGCAGTTGATAGGTCACAGCACCAATGCATCAAATTATTGGAAACTGTCCAATAAACCGGGGGACAAGTCGCTGAGATGGGAATCTCAGCCTGATGTTCTTGGTGCTTAACCAGACCTTCTGGCCTGGCCGGAACAGGGGTGCGTTACGACAATGAGCGTCAGTAGAGCACTTAGCTCGCTTGGTGGCCTAGCCCAGCCTTTCCTTAACTTGGATCCATAACCATCTTATCATCTGGGATGTCGACTGGGTAGCAGGAGAAGGCACTGAGAGCGGTACTGGAAGAGGCAGACATGGCTGGCGGCCAAATACCATGGAGAAAGGTGATACATCAGTGGTGGAGGTGACATGAGTATTGTGGGATAACTCAGCACAGGGTAACAGGTCAGACCAGTCGTTCTGCTGGTCATTAATGTAAGAACGTAAAAAGGTTTTCAAAGATCTGTTTGTTCTCTCTGCTTGGCCGTTCGCATGGGGGTGATAAGTGCAAGTCAGACTCAGTGTGATTTCAAATTTCTTGCACAAGGATTTCCAATACTTGGCAGCAAATTGCGGATCTCGGTCCAAGATGATCTCTTTGGGTAGTCCGTGGAGGCGAAAGATGTGCTTGAGGAAGAATTTGGTCGGTTCAGGAGCAGAGGGAAGCTTCTGGAGTGGGACGAAGTGACCCATTTTTGAAAATCAGTCAATGATGACCCAGATGACCGTGTGGCCTTTGGATGGAGGTAGATATGTGATGAAGTCGGTGGAGATACTCAACCATGGTTCTGTTGGTGCTGGGAGAGGTTGGAGTAGTCCCCATGGCCAGTTGGGGGTTTCTGTTGCACACAATAGGGACAGGAGTCCACATAGTTGCGAGAGACTTTGACCATATTAGGCCACCAATAGTATCTCCTTAGCATTTCAAGGGTCCAAGCTGGACCGGGATGGCCAGCCAACTTTGAGTCAGCCCAGTGAAGGACACATTCGCAGAGATGGCATGGAACCACCGTCTTCCCTGCTGGCACAGTATTAGTGACCGCGAGGGTGCAGGCTGGGTCGATAATATGCCTTGGGTATCATGTGTATCCTTAGGTTCAAGAGAGCGGGAGAGAGCATCTGCTCAAGTGTTCTTGGCTGCAGGGTGGTAACAAAGTTCAAAATGAAAGCGTTCAAAGAACAATGCCCAACGGGCCTGTCTGGGATTCAACAATTGGCTTTCTTCAAATGCTCGAAATTTTTGTGATATGTGAAGATTGTGAATTTATGCTGTGCTCCTTCCAACCAGGGGCACCATTCTTAAAAAGCTAACTTCACTGCTAGGAGCTCACGATCCCCGATCATATAATTTTGCTCTGCAGGGGAAAATTTGTGCGAATAGAAAGAGCAGGGCACTAAGACCCCTTGGAGGAGTACTGGCTCAAGACTGCCCCTGCCCCAATGGCGGAGGCATCGACTTCGACAACGAAGGGGTGATAGGATCTGGGTGACGTAGAGAAGGTCCAGTGCAGAAGGCCTCTTTTAAGGCATGGAAGGCAGCTTGAGCCTTGGGACTCCATTCTTTGTGGTTACTACCTTTCCTAGTCATGGCGGTGAGTGGAGCAGCTAGCGTGCTTTAATTGGTGATGAAGTTCCTGTAATAGTTTGTGAATCTGAGGAACCTCTGTAGGGCTTGGAGGCCTACAGGTTGAGGCCGATCTCGGATTCATTGAGGCTTTTCAGAGTCCATGGTAAAACCACGATTGGAAATGATATAACCCAAAAACGGTAGACTAATTTGCTCAAAGATACACTTCTCTAGTTTCGCATAGAGACGATTGTCCCTGAGACATTGAAGGACAGTCTGGACGTGTATTTGGTGGGATTTTAGATCCTTGGAAAAGATCAGTATATCATCTAGATATACGACGACAAATGAGTATAGTAGATCCCGGAAGATTTATTTATTTATTTATTTATTTATTTTTAATTTTTATATACCGGAATTCCTGTATACAATACAAATCAGTCCGGTTTACATGAAACGAAAAGATAGCCCTGGTCTGGGAAGTCAGACCGGGGTTTTTTACAAAGAACATTGAACAATAATATATAATACATTGAAGATCTTGTTCAACAAGCGTTGAAAGACTGCAGGGGCATTACAAAATCTGAATGGCATCACTATGTACTCGTAGTGGCCATACCTGGTATTGAAGGTGGTCTTCCAAATGTCCTCTGGCTGGATCCTTAGAAGATTGTATGCCCCTTGGAGATCTAGCTTTGTAAAGATCTGGGCTCCTTGGAGAAGATCAAAGAGTTTGCTGACGAGCGGTAGAGGATAACGATCCTTGCAGGTTACAGCGTTTAGTCCATGGTAGTCAATACAAGGGCGGAAACTGCCATTCTTTTTCTTCACGAAGAAGAAGCCGGCTCCTGCCGGGGAGTCAGAGGGTCATATGAATCCCTTATCCAGATTTTCTTTAATGTACTCAGACATTACTTTAGTTTCTGGTAGCGAGAGAGGGTATGTCCTGCCTTTGGGAGGCATGGTACCTGGTAGGAGCTCAATGGGACAATTAAACTCCCGTAGCGAAGGTAGTGTGTCTGCATTCTGTTTAGAGAATACATCTTGGAAGTCTGCATACGGAGTAGGCAACTGGTCAGGGTTGTGGAGTTCAAAGCGGTGACTGCTGGAGACACCTGGCATAGGCAAACAACAAATCAATAAACCTACTCACAAAGTGGGCCACACGCTCTTCATTTCAGTAAAAAAATCTCCGACCTCCTCAAACAACTGCCACCAAACTAGGGCACATCCAATAGTACATATCTTTTCCCAAGCACAGACATTCACCTAAACGCCTTCGAACCCATCACCATTTCAGAGATTCAATCGGTTCTGAAGAAAATGAAACCGTCAACACACCCGTTTGATCAAATCCCGTCCAAATTACTTCTTCTAATCCCGGATACTATATCGAAATCTCTAGCCGACATCATAAATTGTTCCCTGTCCCAGGGTATCTACCCAGACGACCTCAAAACGGCTTCAATCAAACCACTCCTAAAAAAACCCAACCTAAATGCGAACGATCCCAACAATTACCGCCCCATCTCCAACCTTCCGTTTATAGTTAAAGTTATGGAAAAACTAGTAAACACCCAATTATCAAATTACATCGAGGATCACAAGATCCTCTCCCTGAATCAATTTGGATTTCGCAAAGAATCAAGCACCGAAACACTTCTTCTCTCCCTCACGGACATCCTACTCTCCGGCATAGATAAAGGTCACACCTACCTACTAATCCTCCTCGACCTTTCGGCTGCCTTCGATACAGTCAACCACCACCTCCTCATAAAACAACTAGCAAACATAGGAGTGAAAGGCACTGCACTGACCTGGTTCAAAACCTTCTTGGACAACAGAGGATACAAAGTCAAAATTCATAACAAAGAATCAAATTACTTTCCTTCCTCTCAAGGGGTGCCACAGGGCTCCTCCCTTTCACCCACGCTCTTCAATGTTTACTTGCTCCCTCTCTGCTTACTACTAACAAAACTAAACCTGAAACACTTCCTTTTTGCAGACGACGTCCAGATCGTGATCCCGGTAAAAGAATCCATCTCTAAAACACTAGAATTCTGGAATAGCTGCCTAACAGAAATCAACCACCTCCTCACCAATCTAAACCTAATTCTCAATGCCTCGAAAATGGAATTTCTACTTATTTCCCCGGAAAACAACAACACCCTTTCAAAGCCACCATCTTTCCTTCAAACCTCTCACGTAAGAGACCTAGGAGCCATCATTTATTTATTTATTTATTTATTTAAAAACTTTTATATACCGGTATTAGTATGCATACATCATACCGGTTTACAATGTAACTTTAAAGGTAGAAATTACAATGAACAGGGAGGGCGAACAAGGAGGAGTATACAAAGAGCAGGAGGTGGAGGAATTAAAGCAATAAATAAAAACTGCAACGGACTATTTACAGGAATATACAAGGCGTAGGCAACCATGGACGTAGGCAATCATGGACAACCATCTCAACTTAAAATCATTCATCAACCAAACCACCAAAGATTGCTTTCACAAACTACATATCCTAAAAAGAATAAAACCTTTATTCCACTCACAGGACTTCAGAACAATTCTTCAGGCAATAATCTTCTCCAAACTAGATTATTGTAACTTGCTACTACTAGGTCTACCAGCTTCCCATACCAAACCTCTACAAATGGTGCAAAATACAGCTGCCAGAATCCTGACGAACTCTAGGAGAATGAACCACATCACCCCAATCCTCAAGGACCTTCACTGGTTACCGATCCACTACAGAATCATATACAAATCCATCACCACCATCTACAAAGTCATTCACCAACAAGCCCGGATCAACTTACAAATTCCCTTCAAAAAATACACATCCATCAGACCCATCAGAGAATCCTACAAAGAATCTCTCCAGGTGCCTCACGCAAAAACCATTCATCATAAGTCTCTCAGTGCCAGAGCATTCTCAACCGCAGGTCCACCATTATGGAACTCCATCCCAGCGGACCTGAGACAAGAACCCTGCCTTCCAACATTTAGAAAAAGGCTGAAAACTTGGCTTTTTAAAAAAGCCTTTCCAATCCCTGACTGAGACCTACACCAGACACCGTAACCACACTATCCAAGCCCCGACTGAGACCTACACCCGACATCTCAACCACACTATTAAAAATGGTTTTAAATAACAAACTATGTCATTCGCTGCCATCACTTTCACATTGTTAACACTATCATTTACTATACAAATCACATTTAATCAGACTCAATCTTGTAACCTTGTAAATAAGTTGCTGTAAGTTATCCCCCTCTTCTCACCTCCAACTCCCAGTTATTTATTTCCCTGTTTTATTGTAACTGTCACTCTCCTTACAATGCTCTTGTTACAATTGTTTGAGTTATCTCTTATCTTGCACACTTTGTTAAATGTAAACCGGTTTGATGTGATCCATGTCATGAAAGCCGGTATAGTTAAAATAATAATAAATAAATAATAAATCCTGGGGCTGGGCCGAGTGCGTTTGCACCTTAAGGTGATCTTTGATGCCAGTTTATGCTGTTGAAGCTCTGATATGTCGAGTGGAGGACAGCAAATGGCTGGCTGCCATATCCGGGCTGTTCTTGCATCCATACGAAGAAGGCGGAGGGTGGCTCGGTGGAAATGGGTACCCCTTGCTGCCTGTATGTCTGTGTTGGTCCTCGTTCCAGCTGACTTGTGGCTGTGGACCTTCATGGGGGCTCTCTGGTGTGATGTGTGTGAAACCATCGTCCTCCCGGGGGTGTGCTGCTACGGTTCTATCTCCATGGATGCTTCTGTCCTTGTTGCCATAGGTTGGCTGGTGGCTGTCATAGTGTCATTCATTTGGGGTTCATCCAATGTGTTGTGCTCCAGACGCCTGTTGGTGCCAGTGCACTGGTCTGTCCACTCTCGACTGGTTCCTTGTCTGCATCAGCTTCTTTTTTGACTGTTCATCATTGTTGTGCGCGTTCCTCATCGAGATGATGCTTGCATTCCGGATGCCAAGATCTCTGCATTGGTGACCTTAATGTTGTCCCTCTCTTTTGAAGCTCCTGAACGCAACCTGCATCCTGACTCCTGAACCACTGTATGCAGACCTAGGGGAGTGTTGGTAACTGAGCCTGAGGCCACTGCTCTCGCAGGTGCTCGCCGATAGTCAGGGCTAGCTCCCCATTTTACAGTGGGGTATGAACCCTGGTTTCCTGGGTCCCAGGCCACAGCTCTGACCATTAGGTCACGTTGCCATTTCTTTTTTTTAAGCTGAAATTCCACTCCCTGCCCTTAGAGCACTGGGCATAAATGCCTTACTGCCCCTGCTGCCAGCCTCCATGCACCCACACCTCTATAGGCTACCGGGCTCCCCCACCTTCTTAATTATTTTCTCCTCCCCCCTATTTTTTTTTTGGATTATCTTAGGGGGATTTGAACCTGCAGCCTGTAATGCCATGGTGTGCTCCTGCGATCTTCTAGTTTGCACGTTCTGGCTACCAGCGCTCCCTGCACGTGGGCGCTTGAGTGTGGGAACTTCCGGACTATTCCGCAGCGCCGGCCCACCCCTCCCGGCCTCTCTCCAATGTTTTGTGCTGTCCCACCCCTCCTGTTGTGACTCGGGGCAATTTTGCTGCTGGCTCACCCCTCCCCATGCTAATCGGGTCGGCAGCCTGCAACCCACGATCCCTTTTTACCCCTTGCATGCTAGTACAGGCCTGGGCTCCTCTCGACGTCGGCTGGGAAAGACTGTTTGGGGGAGAGGGAAGAAAGCTACCGGCGAGGAGGAGAAAAAAGGGGGCCAGGTGGCTTCTGCTGTGGAACTTTAAAGGTCCGTCAACGTCATCTTAAGCACGGGCGACTCCTCCCACTCCTTCTCTCGTTGAAGCCGGGCAGGGAGTGGGGGAGGAATTGCCGTGTCATGGCTCGATGCTGCTGTGCTGTGGCCTTACCCCCTTCCCCCTCCCTGAGGACTCCGCCTCGCCACTGCGGGGCAGCGCTTCGGTTAATGACGGGCTCTGGCCATTTTGGCGCAGGTCTGCCTATGTCCACGTTCTACGCATCAGACAGACAAATTACCTAGCAATCCTCACACCATTAGCCACCCAGCTATCTACTTTGCTAATGATCGAATCTCGCACTATAACAGCCATCCTTACCCTTCCCTTCTGGGCAAGACCCTTGAAGAGACATCCTCTGTGTGAGAGGATAAAGTAGACACGTGCTTCCATTAGGTAAACTGGGCTACAGCCTAGAGAATCAACATTTTCAGGGGGTTCTGCAAAATCTAAGAGGGGTGCTGTGCCAGAGTTAATACCACCAAAGACAGGAGAGATGTGCTGGAGCCACTGCCACTGGTATGAGGGAGCAGTGTGCTGGAGGTAGATTGGGAGAGGGGATTGCAAGACTCTTGCACTAATCCTGGGATAAAGCAGTCACCTGAAGGCCAGGTTCTACCTTCCATCTGAGTCTCCAACTTTCCAACAATCCAGCGCTGGACTTCATAATTTTTCATTCCCTCAAGACAGAGAATGATACCTTCTCCTCTTCCTCATCCCTAAACACTGGGAGCAGAATTCCCCAGAAGAAGGAATAATTGTCCAGGACTAGGGGACATTTCCTTCTAGCAGGTCTGTGCGGTCGCCATGCCAAAAAGGTCTGCCTAGCACGTGAGCGAAGCCTGAAGGATCAGCGCTCACCGGGCTGCGCTCTCACAAAACATTTCACCAAATCTAGAAGTTCTCCTCCCAGTTCCTTGTGGAAAGCACTTTGTATCTTTCTCCCAGACTCCTACTGCCCATCACCCCCTTACTCAGTGGTACTTCCCGTTCTGGCAGGCTCCACATGGAAATCAAGAGGATTTGCTAATAAACACAGACAGGAGTCACATTCATAAACGAGGCATTCAAATCTGCACATGACAGCAAATGATTCAGAGTTGTGAGGAACTGCAGAAGGAGCTTGTGAGCCTGGGAGACTGGTAACTGAATGGGAGATGAAATTTAATGTGGGAAAAGTGCAAAGTGATGCACAGAGGGAACATATTCCCATCCACAGGCACACAAAGCGTTTCCTCATGGGAAGCAATGGGATGAGGGTTTTTTTTAGAGTCTGGGTGTGTGGGGATTGGGAAGGGAGTATGTCAGAGGTGTGTTACTCTTTCCCTGAGATATGAGTTCTCTGTACAATACACACACATTCCTCATGGAAAGCAATGGGATGAGGGTTTTTTAGAGTCTGGGTGTGTGGGGATTGGGATGGGAGTATGTCAGAGGTGTTACTCTTTCCCTGAGATATGAGTTCTCTGTACAATACACACACATTCCTCATGGAGAGCAATGGGATGAGGGTTTTTTAGAGTCTGGGTGTGTGGGGATTGGGAAGGGAGTATGTCAGAGGTGTGTTACTCTTTCCCTGAGATATGAGTTCTCTGTACAATACACACTAGGGATGTGAATCGTTTTAGGACGATTAAAATTATCGTCCGATAATTTTAATATCGTCTTAAACCGTTATGGAAACACAATACAATAGAGATTCTAACAATTTATCGTTATAAATCGTTAGAATCGTGAGCCGGCACACTAAAACCCCCTAAAACCCACCCCCGACCCTTTAAATTAAATCCCCCACCCTCCCGAACCCCCCCAAATGACTTAAATAACCTGCGGGTCCAGCGGCGGTCCGGAACGGCAGCGGTCCGGAACGGGCTCCTGCTCCTGAATCTTGTTGTCTTCAGCCGGCGCCATTTTCCAAAATGGAGCCGAAAAATGGCGGCGGCCATAGACGAACACGATTGGACGGCAGGAGGTCCTTCCGGACCCCCGCTGGACTTTTGGCAAGTCTCGTGGGGGTCAGGAGGCCCCCCACAAGCTGGCCAAAAGTTCCTGGAGGTCCAGCGGGGGTCAGGGAGCGATTTCCCGCCGCGAATCGTTTTCGTACGGAAAATGGCGCCGGCAGGAGATCGACTGCAGGAGGCGAACGACCTCCTGCAGTCGATCTCCTGCCGGCGCCATTTCCCGCCGCGAATCGTTTTCGTACGGAAAATGGCGCCGGCAGGAGATCGACTGCAGGAGGCGCCGGAACCCTCGCTGAACGACCTCCTGCAGTCGATCTCCTGCCGGCGCCATTTTCCGTACGAAAACGATTCGCGGCGGGAAATCGCTCCCTGACCCCCGCTGGACCTCCAGGAACTTTTGGCCAGCTTGTGGGGGGCCTCCTGACCCCCACGAGACTTGCCAAAAGTCCAGCGGGGGTCCGGAAGGACCTCCTGCCGTCCAATCGTGTTCGTCTATGGCCGCCGCCATTTTTCGGCGCCATTTTGGAAAATGGCGCCGGCTGAAGACAACAAGATTCAGGAGCAGGAGCCCGTTCCGGACCGCTGCCGTTCCGGACCGCCGCTGGACCCGCAGGTTATTTAAGTCATTTGGGGGGGGTTCGGGAGGGTGGGGGATTTAATGTAAAGGGTCGGGGGTGGGTTTTAGGGGGTTTTAATGTGCCGGTTTTGCGATTTTTAGATTTTTCATGATTTTTCACGATATTTTACCCCCCCAAACGGCAACAATACGATTCCCTCCCCCTCCCAGCCGAAATCGATCGTTAAGACGATCGAGGACACGATTCACATCCCTAATACACACACATTCCTCATGGAAAGCAATGGGATGAGGGTATTTTAGAGTCTGGGTGTGTGGGGATTGGGATGGGAGTATGTCAGAGGTGTGTTACTCTTTCCCTGAGATATGAGTTCTCTGTACAATACACACACATTCCTCATGGGAAGCAATGGGATGAGGGTTTTTAGAGTCTGGGTGTGTGGGGATTGGGATGGGAGTATGTCAGAGGTGTGTTACTCTTTCCCTGAGATATGAGTTCTCTGTACAATACACACACATTCTTCATGGGAAGCAATGGGATGAGGGTTTTTAGAGTCTGGGTGTGTGGGGATTGGGATGGGAGTATGTCAGAGGTGTGTTTCTCTTTCCCTGAGATATGAGTTCTCTGTACAATACACACACATTCCTCATGGGAAGCAATGGGATGAGGGTTTTTAGAGTCTGGGTGTGTGGGGATTGGGATGGGAGTATGTCAGAGGTGTGTTTCTCTTTCCCTGAGATATGAGTTCTCTGTACAACACACACACATTCCTCATGGGAAGCAATGGGATGAGGGTTTTTAGAGTCTGGGTGTGTGGGGATTGGGATGGGAGTATGTCAGAGGTGTGTTACTCTTTCCCTGAGATATGAGTTCTCTGTACAACACACACACATTCCTCATGGAGAGCAATGGGATGAGGGTTTTTAGAGTCTGGGTGTGTGGGGATTGGGAAGGGAGTATGTCAGAGGTGTGTTACTCTTTCCCTGAGATATGAGTTATCTGTACAACACACACACATTCCTCATGGAGAGCAATGGGATGAGGGTTTTTAGAGTCTGGGTGTGTGGGGATTGGGAAGGGAGTATGTCAGAGGTGTGTTACTCTTTCCCTGAGATATGAGTTCTCTGTACAATACACACACATTCCTCATGGAGAGCAATGGGATGAGGGTTTTTAGAGTCTGGGTGTGTGGGGATTGGGAAGGGAGTATGTCAGAGGTGTGTTACTCTTTCCCTGAGATATGAGTTCTCTGTACAATACACACACATTCCTCATGGAAAGCAATGGGATGAGGGTTTTTTAGAGTCTGGGTGTGTGGGGATTGGGATGGGAGTATGTCAGAGGTGTGTTACTCTTTCCCTGAGATATGAGTTCTCTGTACAATACACACAGATTCCTCATGGAGAGCAATGGGATGAGGGTATTTTAGAGTCTGGGTGTGTGGGGATTGGGAAGGGAGTATGTCAGAGGTGTGTTACTCTTTCCCTGAGATATGAGTTCTCTGTACAATACACACACATTCCTCATGGATTTATATATCAGGTCTGAGCTGCACTATCTCTGCATGTTCAATAGGGACCTCCTATCGGGCAGTTTGAAATATTGTGAATATTTAATTTAGTTTATTTTCTTTATTTCTGAAAGCATAAGTCTGTCTGGTTTCTTTCTGTTTTTTTTTATATTGAAAATGTTTCTAAAGTCTGTATATTTACTGCTTGCACACTGTGGTGAATAAACTCTTGTCCCCTGTGCATGTGATATACTTCTCTGCTGTGTTTATTACTCATACATTTAGGGGGAAAGCAGAATCACAATCATTGTAAGAGCAGTTTTCATTCAGCTGTATTAACACTAAGAAATTGGCAGAAGTGTATTTTATTTTTGGCAAACAATCTTTTATGCGATATTGCCCTCTACTGGAACACAATCAGGATGAGAGACTGAGCATCAAATTCTAAAGATTTCCTTCTCCTTGCCATCTCCTAGATATTAAATGACTGAAATCACAGACTACTCTTCAAATGTTATTTCTTTACTTTTACAGAAGGAAATAGGGATTTACTGGTCAATATTCAGCACCAGTTGTCTGGCTTAGTTCAGACTTAGTTACACAAATGGGGAATTTTAAAATTCCCAGTAGCTGATCACCTCTGAGTTAAGGAGTTACCTGGATAAAACTTAAATAATTTGGATGGAGTTAAGTTAGCCAGATAATATTTCTGACCAGCTTTTCTTGTACCATTCACCAGCCCTATAGTTAGCCGAATGAACGTATCCAGCTTATTCAATAGTGCGTCTGTGCCATTGAATATCCAGCAAAGCTAACTTTGCTGGCTGGATAGCTCTTGAAAATGAACCCGTTAGCTTATTATTTTCACTAATTAAAGCGAAAGTATGTACATACCCACACACCAGTAACATGTGCAAGTAGATTTTCCCGGGGAAATTTCCATGCATACTTTTTAAAGTTAAAACAAATATGTGCTTAACTTGCAAGCTCACTCTTTCTCCACCACCAGGAACTCTTCTCTGCTTCACCTGATGGACCTTCTTTTAAAATTGTTCTGATGAGCCAAATTTTCAAAAACATTTCAATGCATAAAACATGGTTTCATGGTCTTACCATGTACCTTATGTCCACAACTTGATTCTGCTTGTAGCTGCAAAAAAGAGGCACTCCCTGTGTGGAATTAGGATCATTTTTTATTATGCACATGAATCCAGACTTGCCAGGATCAGCTATAACTTTGTGCAAGCGAGTATCGGCCACATTTTGAAAAAACCCCGCACATAAAATCTGGAGGTTATACGCACGGCCAGGCCTTGTGCGTACTGCGCGCATTTTATAAGGGGCCCGGCCACACGCGTAAGAGCCGGGTCTCGTCAAAGGGGCGGTCCGGGGGCGGGGGCGGGGGCAGGGCTGGAGGCGGTCAGTAGAGTGACCATTTGCTGCTGTGCCGGGGGTCACGCGCTGGCAGAGTGCCGGCATGTGCAACTTGCTACTGCTCCTTTGGAGGAGCAAAAGGTAAAATAAAAAAAATAGGGATAACTAGGATAGGGATAGGGGGTGGGTAGGAGAGGGGAAGGGGAAGGGAGGTTAGGATAGGGGGTAGGTAATTTCCCTCCCAGTCCGCTCCTTAATTGGAGCAGACTGGGAGGGAACTGGGGAAGGCCGTGATGCATCGCTGTGCGAATATTGCACTAGTCCACCCCCTTGCACGTGCCGCCCCAGATTTTATAACATGCGCACACATGTTATAAAATCACGGGCTGGGTAGTGCTCGCACATGGACGCGCGCGTATGTTTTTAAAATCTACCCCTTTATGTGCACATGTTCCAAGAATTTTCAAAGCAAAATAGTGTGCACACGAGGACATTCTACGAATAAAAAGTACCCACAGACTTTCATTTCTTTGAAAATTATACTCATATAAGCCAATTTTCCAAAACCATGCCAACATCCACCCCAGGGGAGACGACACAGTTTAGAATGGGCATGTGTACCACTTCCATACAATTAAAGGTTCTTCCAGGAATGGAGAAGAGGGATTGAGCAGAATATAAATGTAACGTAAAATAAAATAAGCAATCAATATTACTATTGCAAGTAATTTAAGCAAGATCAGTACATGCACATTGACATAACACATTTAGATTCTTGTACTATATAGGGAAAAGAAACACAAGGCATTATAGTGAAAGATGAATTTATTAGCATTGGAGAATTAAGAAAATTAGCCTTTTTTTAAATTTATAACAGAAAACTACTTCCTTATATCTCAGTTCATTTCAAGAGATTTAAAAAAAATAATAAGTTTTCAAAATTTCCACCTAAATTCTGGCCAAAACATTAGCATAAATTCCCACATTTTAATCATATGTGATTATTGACTACTTTAGAAGAACATCTCAGCAGTCCAGATGATGAAGTGGTTGGTTACTGAGCCTTTGGGAAATCTTCAACTGTTTCCAGCACTCTTTGGGTACGGGGATCTTTTCCATAATAAAGAATAAAAATTCCCTTTGTATTCTGAATAAACTCACAGCAAATCTTCTAAAAATTCCCTCCAATTTCATTAGCCTGATACTAATATTGTGCAGATACTTTTCTTAATACTGTTCATGTAGCTTGGAGTATAAAAGAATCAGGGAATATTTAAAAATCAACTTCTTTCCTTCTCTACAAATAGCAAACAACTCTCTGTCTCAATACTGCTAGATAAGTAATTTTCTTAGGATAATAACGGCAAGTCAATGTCTACCTACAAGAAGAAAGTGTTTTTTTCTTTGTATTAAGCAGCATGTAGGTGGCTGAAATCAAGGTTTCACCTCATGATTACATCTCTCTATTTCTTCTTCTTTGTCTCTCTCTGGGGGTCATTTTCGTAGCGTATCGCACGCGAAAAGTCTCTTTTCCAGTGCGATAGCTAGAGCGGGGTGGAGTCAGCATGGAAGAGGAGGAGTCAGGGCGTCGTCGGGGCGGATGCGGCAGAAACTTCGCTGGCGGTGAAAAGGTAAGAACCCTTTTTGATGCCAATAGCGTGCCCAATAGCACAACTGCGGAGGTGCGATCGCTGCCGGTTTTCACAGGCCAACCCCCCGCTTCGCTCCCTTGCCCTCCGTTACCGCCGGATTTTCTAAGGTCTGCGACCTTAGAAAATCCAGACCTCTGTCTGTCCTAGACAAAACTTAGCCTTTTATACTTAAATAAGAAGACTCATTAGTATTAAAACCCTTGCTTTTTATTGTCTACTAGAATGAGTATGTAATGTATTGCTTACCACATAAGAACATTAACATTATCATTGTGTATCCCATGATCTTTGTACTTTTTGAGAGTAAACAACTGATTAACATTTACTCATTTCATTCCATTCATTATTTTATAGACCGCTATCATATCTCCCCTCAGCCTTCTAACCTCTTTGCCTTTCTTCAAAGGCAAATTTTTCCATTCCCTTTATTATTTTGGTCACCCTTCTCTGCACCTTTTCTAATTCTGCTATATCATTTTTTAGATTTCGTGACCAGAACTACACATAATACTCAAGATGAGGTCGCACCATGGAGCGATACAAAGGCATTTTGATAATCTCTGTTTTATTTTCCATTCCTATCATAATAATCTCTGGTATTATATTTGTTTTCTTGGCTGATGCTGCATACTAAGCAGAAGATTTTAATGTATTTTCAATGATGACACCAAGATCTTTTCCCTGAGTAGTGATTCGTAATGTGAAACCTTGTATTGTGTAGCCATAATTTGGGTTACTCTTCCCTAAGTGCATCAATTTGCACTTGTCTATATTAATTTCATTTTCCATTTGCATGCCCAGTCTCCCAGCTTTGCAATTTCTTACAATCCTCTTGTGATTTAACAACTTTGAATAATTTTGTGTCATTAGCAAATTTGATCACCTCACTTGTTATCCACTTTTATATACTAAAAGGCAGTGGTCCCAGAAGCAAAATGCTCATGCAAAATATACTATTTGTCATTTCAAACATAAATTAGTATTTCAAAGGTGGACCAAAAAAAGTTAATTATAATAAATTCTAGTATTCCCTCCTTTTCCAATATTGTCTTCTTAGTGTCAATATAGTCTAATAAATAATGTTACACTGTCTTCCAGCTAAAAGAAGCTCCCTGCTGGGATGATGGGATTTTCCAGAGATTTAAAGACATTTAATAGTCACTGTAACACAATTGATTACAGTTTCTTTGTCTTTAAAAATAAGATTTGTGGTCTTAACCATTTGGCATTCTTAATTTCAAAATGGATTGCATAAAGCTGTTAAATGTCCATTTGTTCTTTCAACTTAGGCATTGCTGGCAGACAGAAACATTTTTTTGATAAATACTTCAACAAGTCACTTATTTATAAACATACATGCCTTCAAAAGAGTTGTTAAAATTGTCCACCGTATACGAGGGCAAAAGTATGGTCATTATTCCAACACCTGCAAATGACTCCCCAATGACTTCAAATGAGACATCTGGTTATGAATGACATTAGTCTGAGATATGGGGTCTGTTTCGACTTAAGTTGCCATGAACGTGTGGAATACAAATTTGAAAAATACATTTTAAATAAATAAATACAATAGGTGACTAGGATAGTCTTTTTATAAATGATATGTCAATTAAAACTGTATATTTATTTATTTATTTATTTAATTAATTAATTAAAAGCTCTTCTATACCGTCGTTAAGTTAGATAACCGTCACAACGGTTTACAGCAACGCATGATAATGAATAAAGTAAGTGGTATAGATTACAATTAATCATGTGCCATCATAGTGCGGTAACAATTCACTTCAATAAATTATGTGTGTACATTAAGGGGCGGATTTTAAAAGGGCCGCGCGCGTAAATCCTTCCGGATTTACGCACGCTGGGCCCTCGCACGCCGGCGCGCCTATTTTGCATAGGCCGCCGGTGCGTGTAAGTCCCGGTGCTTTCAAAAAGGGGAGGGAGGGGGCGTGTCCGGGGGCATTCCCGAAACGAAGCAGCGTTTCAGGGGCGTGCCCCAGCGTTTCAGGGGCGGGCCCGGGGGGCGTGACGCCGGCCCGGGGGCATGGTCGAGGCATCCGGACCTGCCCCTGGGACCGGAGGACGGAGCGGGGCTGCCGGCGACGCGCGCAAAGTTACGGGGGGGGGGTTAGTTAGGGCCGGGGGGGTGGGTTAGGTAGGGGAAGGGAGGGGAAAGTGGGGGGAGGGCGAAAAAAACGTTCTCTCCGAGGCCGCTCCGAAATCGGAGCGGCCTCGGAGGGAACAGGCAGGCCGCGCTGGGCTCGGCGCGCGCAGGTTGCACAAATGTGCACCCCCATGCGCGCGCCGACCCCGGATTTTATAAGATACGCGCGGCTACGCGCGTATCTTATAAAATCCGTTCGCGAGCGCGAACAAAAGTACGCGCTCGCGTATTTTTTAAAAATCTGCCCCTAAGCTTGTCTTAATGTGCATTTGTAGGTTACAAATAACAATTTCTAGTTTGGTGCATCCTAATCACTCAACTGTTTTTTTCCTTCTCTTTATCTTTATAAAAAGATTGTTTAAATAGCCAGGTTTTCAGAATGGATTTGAATATTTTGAAGTTTCTCTGCAGCCTTATTTCGAGTGGCATGGTGTTCCATAGCACGGGACCAGCCAGTGATAGTATTCTCTCCCTAACTTGCGTGAGGCATGCTGTTTTGACAGAGGGAACAGTTAGTAGAGCCTTATTAGCAGATCTTAGGTTTCTTTGTGGGACATGTACGCGCAGAGCAGTGTTAAGCCAGTCAGCTTTTTCATCGTGGATTAGTTTATGTATTATGCATAAAGCCTTATATTGAATTCTTTGTTCAATTGGGAGCCAGTGTAGATCGGCAAGCGTTTCTGTAATGTGATCATTCTTTTTTTTACCAGTCAAAATTCTAGCAGCTGAATTTTGTAATATTTGTAGTGGCCGAATTGTGGATTGTGGTAGTCCTAAAAGTAGGGAGTTGCAGTAGTCTGTACTTGCAAATATCATTGCCTGCAAAACTGTGCGGAAATTGTTTAGTGTTAGTAGAGTTTTAAGTCGTCTTAGGATCATTAGTTTCGCATAACCTTCCTTTATTTTCAAGGAGATGTGTTGTTTCATGTTTAGCTCAGGGTCAATTATTACTCCTAGATTTCGTACTTTAGTTGCTAACTCAACGGTTTGGTTATTTTTAGTTGTGAGTGTTGGTTGGATGTGGTGTATGTTTTACGTTGAAGGTGTAGGAATTCCGTTTTGTCTATGTTTATTACCAGTTCCATCTGATTTAAGAGCTGTTTAATTATCTCAAGATATATATTAGCAAGTTTCATTGTTTCTTCAATGGTGTTTACAATTGGTAGCAGTAGCTGTATATCGTCTGCGTATAAGTAGTGTATGATTCCAAGTCCTGCTAGTAGGAGACATACCGGGAGGAGATAAATGTTAAAGAGTGTTGCCGATAGGGCCGATCCCTGTGGGACACCAGTTAGCAGTGTGACTTTGTCAGAAAGTGTATTTTTAATTTGTACTTG
This sequence comes from Rhinatrema bivittatum, assembly GCF_901001135.1. Lineage (NCBI taxonomy): Eukaryota > Metazoa > Chordata > Amphibia > Gymnophiona > Rhinatrematidae > Rhinatrema > Rhinatrema bivittatum. The sequence goes on from NC_042615.1 coordinate 7,827,311, forward strand.
GAAACATCTGTTTTTAAGGTCTGACTCAAACCATTTTATTGTTTTATTAGTGGGACCTATTTCTTTCAGTCTATTGAGTAGTGTTTTGTGATTTACTGTGTCGAATGCTGCGGAGAGATCTAATAGAACTAGAATATTTCACATGAGGATTTTAGAACAGTTGTCCGGGTGTTGGTACTACAATATTTGGACTATTGATATTCTTTATATATATTTTTGCCAAAAACTTTATTGTCAGTTTTGAAACTAGTTCAATAGGCAGATATGAGGATATTTAGAAAGGATTACCCCAAAGTATAAGAGCTTCATTGGCTACCTATAGATCAAAGAATTAAGTTTAAAATTATTTCTTGGATCCATAACGTTTTTTATAATGAAGAGACTCATTGTCTCTCTGATCTTCTTAGGCCCTTTACATCATAAGAACATAAGAACATAAGAAAATGCCATACTGGGTCAGACCAAGGGTCCATCAAGCCCAGCATCCTGTTTCCAACAGTGGCCAATCCAGGCCATAAGAACCTGGCAAGTACCCAAAAACTAAGTCTATTCCATGTTACCATTGCTAATGGCAGTGGCTATTCTCTAAGTGAACTTAATAGCAGGTAATGGACTTCTCCTCCAAGAACTTATCCAATCCTTTTTTAAACACAGCTATACTAACTGCACTAACCACATCCTCTGGCAACAAATTCCAGAGTTTAATTGTGCGTTGAGTAAAAAAGAACTTTCTCTGATTAGTTTTAAATGTGCCCCATGCTAACTTCATGGAGTGCACCCTAGTCTTTCTATAATCCGAAAGAGTAAATAACCGATTCACATCTACCCATTCTAGACCTCTCATGATTTTAAACACCTCTATCGTCTCTTCTCCAAGCTGAAAAGTCATAACCTCTTTAGTCTTTCCTCATAGGGGAGTTGTTCCATTCCCCTTATCATTTTGGTAGCCCTTCTTTGTACCTTCTCCATCGCATTTATATCTTTTTTGAGATGCAGCGACCAGAATTGTACACAGTATTCAAGGTGCGGTCTCACCATGGAGCGATACAGAGGCATTATGACATTTTCCGTTTTATTCACCATTCCCTTTCTAATAATTCCCAACATTCTGTTTGCTTTTTTGACTGCCGCAGCACACTGTACCGATGATTTCAATGTGTTATCACCTATGACACCTAGATCTCTTTCTTGGGTTGTAGCACCTAATATGGAACCCAACATTGTGTAATTATAGCATGGGTTATTTTTCCCTATATGCATCACCTTGCACTTATCCACATTAAATTTCATCTGCCATTTGGATGCCCAATTTTCCAGTCTCACAAGGTCTTCCTGCAATTTATCACAATCTGCTTGTGATTTAACTACTCTGGACAATTTTGTGTCATCTGCAAATTTGACTATCTCACTCGTCGTATTTCTTTCCAGATCATTTATAAATATATTGAAAAGTAAGGGCCCCAATACAGATCCCTGAGGCACTCCACTGTCCACTCCCTTCCACTGAGAAAATTGCCCATTTAATCCTACTCTCTGTTTTAGCCAGTCTTTTAGCCAGTTTGCAATCCACGAAAGGACATCGCTACCTATCCCATGACTTTTTACTTTTCCTAGAAGCCTCTCATGAGGAACTTTGTCAAACGCCTTCTGAAAATCCAAGTATACTATATCTACCGATTCACCTTTATCCACATGTTTATTAACTCCTTCAAAAAAGTGAAGCAGATTTGTGAGGCAAGACTTGCCCTGGGTAAAGCCATGCTGACTTTGTTCCATTAAACCATGTCTTTCTATATGTTCTGTGATTTTGATGTTTAGAACACTTTCCACTATTTTTCCTGACACTGAAGTCAGGCTAACCGGTCTGTAGTTTCCCAGATCGCCCCTGGAGCCCTTCTTAAGTATTGGGGTTACATTTGCTATCCTCCAGTCTTCAGGTACAATGGATGATTTTAATGATAAGTTACAAATTTTTACTAATAGGTCTGAAATTTCATGTTTTAGTTCCTTCAGAACTCTGGGGTGTATACCATCCGGTCCAGGTGATTTACTACTCTTCAGTTTGTCAATCAGGCCTACCACATCTTCTAGGTTCACAGTGATTTGATTCAGTCCATCTGAATCATTACCCATGAAAACCTTCTCCATTAAGGGTACCTCCCCAACATCCTCTTCAGTAAACACCGAAGTAAAGAAATCATTTAATCTTTCCGCGATGGCCTTATCTTCTCTAAGTGCCCCTTTAACCCCTCGATCATCTAACGGTCCAACTGATTCCCTCACAGGCTTTCTGCTTCGGATATATTTTAAAAAGTTTTTACTGTGAGTTTTTGCCTCTACAGCCAACTTCTTTTCAAATTCTCTCTTAGCCTGTCTTATCAGTGTCTTACATTTAACTTGGCAATGTTTATGCTTTATCCTATTTTCTTCTGTTGGATCCTTCTTCCAATCATCTCTTTATCCTTCTTCCATCATCTCTTCATCTGTGCTCCTCTGATCAAAATTTGCCTTCCATCCCCTCATTTATAAGTTACAAGAACTGAGAGCTAGAATTATTTCATTTGCCAGGCCTGCAGTGTGATATGTGTCATCCTGTGCTCTGAGGTAGGGCATAGAGCATTTAAGAAATTAAAAGCAGTTGTGTTTTGTTTTTAAACAGGTTAATGGGTAGACATAGGTTTGATAGAAATTATTTTGTGATATTGCTTAAAGTAAGTTTTAGTCTTTGTCTACTGATTTATGAAAGTTTTATTGTGATCCATGATGAGTAACTCTCCCAGTGCCTCTTCCACTGCACATCCTTCCCCACGTCTCTCTTTCCTCCTCTCCTTCTCTGGTCGTTCTCAGATTGTCCTGCAGTAGATTGCACCATTACTCCTTTCACTTGAACATTTCTACCTTAGAGCCTGAGTTTTAAAAGCATTTACACAATTAGAATTGGTTTTAAATGTGTTAATGCACGCTACCGATATAAGCTGGCTTTTGAAATTTTCTAGAATAATATATTACATTTACATACAGAACTCTTTTGAAATTTAACTTGTTACATTTAAGATAAAAGCTAAGGCGAGGCTTTTCACCCAGACCTTCCCTGCAGAGACCTCATCCCCTCCGATCTGACTCCCTGTACTTCTCATTAAGGACTTGAACTCATATGCGCTAGATTTCCGAAGATTTCCCAACTGTGAATTAGAGCACCACTGTAGGTTGTTTGATTTAAATTGATTGTAATCTGCCTTGAGGCCATTCTGGGTAAAAGGCAGAATAGGAAATGTCCATAAATAAGTAATAAAGAATGTTTATTGGAAATTAGCAGAATGTAAAGACTTTCACCTGCATTTTCAGGGACTGCACACTGGTTTGCACTTTTTAAGCTTGTAAAGCAAGTGCAAATCTATATGGGCAGGTTTACTTCTGACATTTTCAGAGGGAAAGTTCTGTGTGCACGTTCTTTTTCAGAACTGGTGCAAACTTTGCAGATAAAAACACCCCCAGACTTTGCATCAGCCTACACTGTATCGCAATTGCCCCCTTCCCCCGTAAAATATTGAAAGAAGGACTTTTTAAAGAACTGTCTTTCTAGTCACATGACTTCAAGCCCCACAAACTATACATTTCTCAATAAATGTTCAATAGTCAAAATATTATATAGCATAAAGGTGTCATGCTAAACTCACAATGTGCAACAGAAAAAAAAGTCCATCTGCTTCCCTCTTTGAATTTCATCCTTGTGAAGCTGATTTCTCATGCAAATGCAGAACGGTGAAAAGACAGATTTATGATGCTCCCTAAAATGTTCTCCCTCCTAAACGTTTGATGACATTTGCTGCCTACTCTGTGGGTAAATATAAACACAGTGATTAACAATGCCTTTACCTGCAGGACAAGGGACTGGAATCAACAATATTTTGTATTTTTAAAAATACGCAAATTGCATGAAGAAAAAGTAGAAGCAAATCTGTTCAGGTTCTCTGGGGATTCAATTAAGTAATTACCCTGCTGATTACCCTCCTGCACCTTCAATTAAGTATTTACACTGCTGAGTAATCCTCTACTCCTTCTAATGGGTATTTACACTGCTTATTAATCATCTACTCCATCCACTGGATATTTATATTGCTGATTAATCCTAAACCCATTCTATTGGGTAATATTCAGCTGCTTATATTAGATATTTACACTGCTAATTATCCTTCTCCCCCTTTCATTGGGATTTTACACTGCTGATTAATCCTAAGCTCCTTCTATTGGATATTTACACTGCTGATTAATCCTCAGCTCCTTATATTCGGTATTTTGACTGTTGATTAATCCTCAACTCCTTCTATTGGGTATTTACCTTGCTGATTATCCTTAAGAACATAAGAACATGCCATACTTGGTCAGACCAAGGGTTTATCAAGCTGTGGCCTATCCAGGCTACAAGTACCTGCAAGAACCCAAAAACTAAGTATTCCCATGCTACTAATGCTAGTAATAGCAGTGACTATTTTCTAAGTCAACTTGATTAATAGCAGATAACTTATCCAAACCTTTTCAAAACCAGCTACACTAACTGCACTAACCACATCCTCTGGCAAAAAATTCCAGAGTTTAATTGTACGTTGAGTGAAAAAGAACTTTCTTCGATTAGTTTTAAATATGCTACATGCTAACTTCATGGAGTGCCCCCTCTTTTGGATATTCTTCCAATATCCAAAAGAGGAAATACCTGAATCACATCTACCCGTTCTAGACCTCTCATGATTTTAAACACCTCTATCATATCCCCCCTCAGCCGTCTCTTCTCCAAGCTGAAAAGTCCTAACCTTTTTAGTCTTTCCTCATAGAGGAGCTGTTCCATTCCCTTTATCATTTTGGATGCCCTTCTCTGTACCTTCTAGAGATGTGAATCGTGTCATATATCGTCTTAACGATCGATTTCGGCTGGGAGGGGGAGTGAATTGGATCGTTGCCGTTTGGGGTTTTAAAATATCGTTAAAATCGTGAAAATCGTGTAAATCGAAAACCGGCACACTAAAACATCCCTAAAACCCACCCCAACCCTTTAAAATAAATCCCCCACCCTCCCGAACCCCCCCAAAATGCCTTAAATTACCTGGGGTCCAGTGGGGGGGAGGGCGGGAAAACCGGCACACTAAAACAACCGTAAAACCCACCCCGACCCTTTAAAATAAATCCCCCACCCTCCCGAACCCCCCCCCCAATGCCTTAAATTACCTGGGGTCCAGCGGGGGTCCGGAATGACCTCCTGCGGTTGAATCGTGTTGTCTACGGCCGGCGCCATTTTCCGTACAGAAAAATGATTCGCGGCAGGAGATCGCTCCCGGACCGCCGCTGGACCCCCAGGGACTTTTGGCCAGCTTGAGGGGGCCTCCTGACCCCCACAAGACTTGCCAAAAGTCCAGCGGGGGTCCAGAACGACCTCCTGTGGTCAAATTGTGTTGTCTACGGCCGGCGCCATTTTGCCGGCGCCATTTTGCGCCGCCATTTTGCAAAATGGCGCCGGCCGTAGACAACACGATTCGACCGCAGGAGGTCATTCCGGACCCCTGCTGGACCCCAGGTAATTTAAGGCATTTTGGGGGGGGGGGTTCGGGAGGGTGGGGGATTTATTTTAAAGGGTCGGGGTGGGTTTTAGGGTTGTTTTAGTGTGCCGGTTTTCCCGCCCTCCCCCTTCCCCTCCCCATTCCCCCGATTTACGATTTTTTGACGATAAATCGGGGGAATTGTTATTGTATCGTGGCTCAAACGATTTTTGACGATTTAAAATATATCGGACGATATTTTAAATCGTCAAAAAACGATTCACATCCCTAGTACCTTCTCCATCGCAACTATATCTTTTTTGAGATGTGGCGATCAGAATTGAACACAGTATTCAAGGTGCGGTCTCACCAATCACGATGCAGAGGCATTATGACATTTTCCGTTTTATGCACCATTCCCTTTCTAATAATTCCTAACATTCTGTTAGCTTTTTTTTACTGCTACAGCACACTGAGCTGACAATTTCAATATTTTATCAACTATGACGCCTAGATTTCTTTCCTGGGTGGTAGCTCCTATATGGAATCTAACAACTTGTAACTATAGCATAAGTAATCTTTCCCTATATGTATCACCTTGCACTTATCCACATTAAATTTCAACTGCCATTTGGATGCCCAATTTTCCAGTCTCACAAGTTCCTCCTTCAATTTATCACAATCTGCCTGTGATTTAACTACTCTGAATAATTTTGTATCATCTGCAAATTTGATTACCTCACTCGTTTTCCTTTCCAGATCATTTATAAATACATTGAAAAACGTGGGTCCTAGTACAGATCCCTGAGGCACTCCACTACCCACTCCCTTCAACTGAGAAAATTGTCCATTTAATCCTACTCCTTTCTTTTAGCCAGTTTGTAATCCACGAAAGGACATCACCTCCTATCCAATGACTTTTTAGTTTTCTTAGAAGCCTCTCATGAGGGACTTTGTCAGACGCCTTCTGAAAATCCAAATACACTACATCTACTAGTTCACCTTTATCTAAATGATAAAAAACTTAAAAAAGTGAAAAATCGCCATGAAACTAACAACAGAGGGAGTCCTCAGAAAGAATGAGACCCGCCCCCAATGACGTCACCACGCTAGTGGCAGAGCCGGTAAACGACGCCGTTCCATCGGGCGTCGCGCTCCGAAGGGGCGCGACAAAGGGGCTCTCCCCTTTGTGCTCCCCTTCGTGCTAACCTTCGTGCTTCTTGTAAAATAAGTATAGTTATGTTTGATATTTAATTAACCTTTATTAAGCTATCTAGCATTTTGCTTTTATATTTGTTTCGTTCTAGATGTTCAATGTATTAGACTAAGGAATTATTATTTCCTGCTTGTTCAGCTTTCACTGTAAACCGGCCTGATTTGCATTTCATGCAAGAAGGTCGGTATATAAAAATTAAAAATAAATATAAATAAATAAATGTTTATTAACCCCTTCAAAAAAGTGAAATAGATTTGTGAGGCAAGATTTGACTTGGGTAAAGCCATACTCACTTTGCTCCATTAATTTTTACCATCATGGTTAAAAGGTGAGGTGAAAGAGGCTATTTCAGCCAAAAAAAACATCCTTCAAAAATTGGAAGAAGGATCCATCTGAAGAAAATAGGATAAAACATAAGCATTGTCAATCTAAATGTAAAACATTGATAAGACAGGTGAAGAGAGAATTTGAAATGAAGTTGGCCATAGAGGCAAAAACTCATAATAGAAACGTTTTTAAATATATCCAAAGCAAAAAACCTGTGAGGGAGTCGGTTGGACCATTAGATGACCGAGGGGTTAAAGGGGCTCTTAGGGAAGATAAGGCCATTGCAGAACGACTAAATGAATTCTTTGCTTCCGTGTTTACTAATGAGGATGTTGGGGAGATACCAGTTCCGGAGATGATTTTCAGTGGTGATGAGTCAGACGAACTGAATGAAATCACTGTGAACCTGGAAGATGCAGTAGGCCAGATTGACAAACTAAAGTGTAACAAATCACCTGGACCAGATGGTATGTATCCTAAGGTACTGAAGGAACTAAAAAATGAAATTTCTGATCTATTAGTTAAAATTTGTGGCCTAACATTAAAATCATCCATTGTACCTGAAGACTGGAGGGTGGCTAATGAAACCCCAATATTTAACAAAGGCTCCAGGTGCGATCTGGGTAATTATAGACCAGTGAGCCTGACTTCAGTGCCGGGAAAAATAGTGGAAACTATTCTCAAGATCAAAATCACAGAACATATAGAAAGACATGATTTAATGGAACACAGTCAACATGGATTTACTCAAGGGAAGTCTTGCCTAACAAATCTGCTTTATGTTTTTTGAAGGGGTTAATAAACATGTGGATAAAGGTGAACCGGTAGATGTAGTATATTTGGATTTTCAGAAGGCATTTGACAAAGTCCCTCATGAGAGGCTTCTACGAAAACTAAAAAGTCATGGGATAGGAGGCGATGTCCTTTCGTGGATTACAAACTGGTTAAAAGACAGGAAACAGAGAGTAGGATTAAATGGTCAATTTTCTCAGTGGAAAAGGGTAAACAGTGGAGTGCCTCAGGGATCTGTACTTGGACCGATGCTTTTCAATATATATATAAATGATCTGGAAAGGAATATGATGAGTGAGGTTATCAAATTTGCGGATGATACAAAATTATTCAGAGTAGTTAAAACACAAGCAGATTGTGTGTTGCAGTCCTGCCCGTGAGGAGTGCGGGCAGGCTTCCTTACCTTCGCAGCCAGTCGGGCCGCAGACACTGTTTTCTTCGCAGTGAGCTTGCCGCCGTCACCGGGTTCCTCCCCGGCCGCCTTCAGCCCTGCGCGGCAGGGCCAACCCGCCACGAGCTCTCCCTCGTGGTCTGGACCACTGCTGTCGTTCCTGCTCTACCCAACGCGTCTTCTCCACTCCCAGGGTCTTCAGCCGGCAGGGAGGCCTTCCCTGCTGGAGCCTGCAGCCCTCCTTCTCTTTCTGCCTGACTTCTTCGAGGCGTGGAGCCGCTCTAGCAGCCTGCCTTCCTCCAGCCTCCTGGCAGGGCTGCTCCTGCTGCCTGCCTTGCTTCCTTCAGGCCTTCCACGTGGCCGAGGACATCACCAGCGGATCCTGCTCTTCCTCTCCAGCTCTCCTAAGGCACGGGCGTGCACCTCTCTCCTGTTCTTCAAGGGCCAGCCGGGTGTGGCCCTCTGCTGACCCCTCCCTGGGCGTTGTCCTCTTCGGCCCTACAAAAGGGCTCAGCATCCATTCCAGCTTTGCCTTCGCAAGGAGTTAGACACTCCTGGGATTCTGCTGGCCTTCGCTCCAGGAGTCGTCCTTGTTCCAGCTCTTCTTCAAGGTCCTGTGTTTCCTGTTCTTCGTTGTAGCTCCTCGTCTCGTCCTGATGTCCACGTTCCAGTCCAGATGTCCGCCTGATGTTCGTGATCCACTCCTGAGATCTGTCTCCTTATCCTGTATTCTATGTTCCAGTCCAGATGTTTGTTCTCCGTACCTGATGTCTGTGATCGTCCAGATGTTTCTCCTGATCCTGATGTCCGTGATCCTGTCCAGTTGTCCTGAACCCCTGGTTCCTCGTGCCACTCTTCCTGGCGTGCCATGTCGTGGTCCGTAACCAACCCCACGGGCGGGCTGTATAGGGTGCTTCATGGTCCAATGCCTGCCTCACTTCTGCAGCACTAGCCTCCGGGAAACTTCCGCTTCTGTACTTGTCCCTGGTCTACGGAGTCCCTTGTGCTTGCTCCGTCTGTGCCAAAGACTCTGCCAGAACCTGTACCGTCAGCATGGTCCACGACCAGCCACTGATGGCTGAGTAGGGCGCGCCTCGGTGCAGGCCTCTACAGCTTCTGAGACATGTTCCTTTTCATTGCTCCACATCTCCTCTAGAGGCTCCTCGAGTCCAGCATGGTCTGTGACCAGTCCCGCGGGTGGACTGTGTAGGGCGCGCTGAATCGCAGTCTCAACCCAGTACTTGCTTGAGTCTTCTGTATGCCTTGTACCTCATTCCTGAGTCTTCTGAATGAGTAGATGTGACTCGGTTATTTACACTTTCAAATAATAGAAGGACTGGGGGCATTCCCTGAAGTTAGCAAGTAGCACATTTAAGACTAATTGGAGAAAATTATTTTTAACTCAATGCACAATAAAGCTCTGGAATTTGTTGCCAGCAGATGTGGTTAGTGCAGTTAGTGTAGCCGGTTTTGAAAAAGGATTGGATAAGTTCTTGGAGGAGAAGTCCATTACCTTCCTCTGTCTCCGTCACCTAAGTCCCAGCGGCTTGGGACCTCACGGGCTCCTCCCGGGGGATCCTCGGGCTTCCAGGGTGAAGATGTCTCTTCAGCTCTTTTGGTCTCCTAAGTCCCAGCGGCTCGGGACCTCATGGGCTCCTCCCGGGGGGTCCTTGGGCTTCCAGGGTGAAGGCTTCAGCTCTACGTTCTGCTTACCACTGCCTCCCGGCTTACCTCTTCACCGCGGAGCGCTCTTCCTCTTCTACCATCTCTCTCGGCTAGGCCGGCCCAAGGGTCCACCGCTACGCCCGCAACAGTTTGCAGGGCCATGGACTCAGCGGATCTTTCTGGCCTCCAGGCTATCCCCGGAATGGCTCAACACTTACAGCAGCAGCAGCATTGCCTGGATATACTTGCGGCTACTGTGGAACATCTGGCGAATCGATTAGATGCCACGCCTCCAGAAGCTCCGCAGGTCCCGCTACCCGCTCCAGTGGTGAGTGTCAGTACGCCTACTCAGCTGCCTGCACCTTCTCGCTACTCTGGGGAGGCCAAGACTTGCCGTGGTTTTTTTGAATCAATGTTACATCAGGTTCTCTCTTCTACCCAATCAGTTTCCTACTGATTCCTTAAGGTAGCCTACATCTTGTCCCTGCCTGATGGAAAGGCGTTGACTTGGGCCTCACCCATGTGGGAACAAAATGACCCTCTGCTGAACAGCCTGCCACAGTTCGTGACCAATTTTAAACTGGCCTTTGATGAACCCACACGGTTATCTACCGCCACTTCGGAGTGGCTACAATTGAGACGAGTCTCGCTCCTTAGCGGATTATGCCATTGAGTTCCGTACTCTCGCCCTTGAAGTTTGGTGGCGGGAGGATAGTCTTCGGGGTGTGTTCCTTGAAGGTCTGTCGGCACGAATTAAGGATGATTTGGCAGCCCGCGACATCCCGGATGACATCAATGAGCTCATAGATCTGGCTGGGCGTATAGATCGCCGCTTGCAACAGAGAGCTAAGGAGGGCCGTCCAATTTGACGCGCCGTGCCGCTAGCACCCGGGTCTTCCAGATCTATGTCCTCGGCGTCCAATCAAGAGACTGCACGTTCGGAAGGCTCCACGGAGGAGCCCATGCAGTTGGGGCGCAGTCCACTGTCTGCGGAGAAGAGACGACGATGCCGAACCTTGGGTTTATGTCTCCACTGCGGTACTAAGGGACACTTTTTAGCTCAATGTAAAGAACGCCCGGAAAACACCAGAGCCTAGGAAGTTGTGGGGAGCTGCTCCTAGGCTGTGTCAACTCTGCTCCTCAATGTATGGTACCTATTACCTTAGAATACCCTGGTGGTTCTTTTGAGACTCTTGCCTTCATTGACTCTGGGTCAGGTGGGAACTTTATTCTGGCATACCTTGTTCAACAATTACGAATTCCCATCCTCCCACGTGAGCCTCCTTTACGTATTACATTTGTGGAACACTTCTCCCAGGAAGTATCTCCACCTCCACGGTTCCCCTCACTCTACACACCGGAGTCCTGCATTCAGAAAAGATTTCTTTGCTAATCTTGGAAAGAGCCGTCCACCCCGTGATACTAGGATTACCATGGCTCAGCAACATTCTCCTGTCATTCACTGGGACACTTTACAGATTGCTGAGTGGAGTCCCTTTTGTTTTACTAATTGCCTCAAAGTCCCTGCATATCTCTTTCACTTACTTCCATTGCACTTCCGGTGCCCTATGCGGACTTTGCAGACGTATTTTCTAAGAAGAGGGCAGAGATTCTACCGCAACATCGCCCATTTGACTGTGCCATAGAACTATTACCTGGAACCACGCCCCCTCGTGGGAGGGTGTATCCTCTATCCCTGCCTGTGACTCGAGCTATGTCGGAATACATTGCTGAAAACCTAGCCAGAGGATTCATCAGACCCTCCAAGTCGCCTGCAGGGGCGGGTTTCTTCTTTGTGGCGAAAAGGATGGGTCTTTAAGGCCATGCATCGACTATAGAGGTCTTAATGCTATCACTAAGAGGGATTGTTACCCCCCTTCCCTTGATTCCTGAACTCCTAGACAGGTTGCAAGGAGCCAGGATATTCACTAAGTTGGATTTGCGGGGTGCTTATAACCTGGTCCGGAATTTCGCCCAGGTGACGAATGGAAGACGGCATTTAACACCAGGGACAGGCATTATGAGTACCTCGTCATGCCGTTTGGGACTATGCAGTGCCTCCAGCCGTCTTTCAGCATCTAATGAATGAGGTTCTTCGTGAACTATTACATTCGTCAGTCATCGTATATTTAGATGACATCTTAATTTACTCCAGGAATCTGGAGGCAACATCACCGGCATGTAAGACAAGTTTTGCAGATCCTCAGAGATAACCACTTGTATGCAAAGCTGGAGAAATGCATGTTCGAACAAGAGACTCTCCCCTTTCTGGGTATATTGTGTCAGCACCCGATTTCAGATGGATCCGAGAAAGTGGCTGCTATTAGAAATTGGCCTCGCCCCAGAGGCTTAAAAGCCTTACAGTGTTTTCTTGGCTTTGCAAACTTTTACAGACACTTCATTCCGCACTACTCCCTCTTGGTAGCACCACTCACTGCTCTCACCAGGAAAGGGGCTGATGCAGTGGAATGGCCAGAGGCGGCCTGCTTAGCCTTTGAGGATCTCAAAAAGGCCTTCCTACGGGATATCTGCTTATGTCACCCAGATCCCCTTTGCCCATTTATAGTGGAGGTGGATGCCTCCAACATAGCTGTGGGGGTCGTACTTAGCCAAAGCACAAGCTCGGGAAGACTACTTCCATGCTCTTACTTCTCTAAGAAATTTTCTGCAGCTGAATGTAATTACAGCATTGGAGATAAGGAACTCCTAGCAATCAAGTTGGCTTCGAAGAATGGAGACAATGGCTGGAGAGAGCGGCACACCTATCACTGTCTACACAGACCACAAGAACTTGGAGTTCTTATGTCAAGCACAACGCCTAAATCCCAGGCAAGCACGTTGGTCTCTTTTCTTCAATCACTTTAATTTCGTGCTTCGCTATCGGCCCGCATCCAAAAATGTGCGAGCGGATACCTTATCTCGTACTGCAGAGTTAGAAGAAGAGGCAGGACTTCCTCAGTATATTCTGGATCCTGCAAATATTAACCTGTCCAGTACAATGGTAACCCCACAGGGGAGGACTGTGGTTCCTCGACGTTCCAGAACGAGAGTTATAAATTGGGCCCATGAGTCTTTTACAGGTGGCCATGCCAGTCACGAGAGAACTCTCGATTTACTAAATCGCTATTACTGGTGTCCCACTATAAGGCAAGATGTTCGTGCCTATGTCACTTCATGTGCCACCTGCACCAGACAGAAAACCTTGGATTGGGAGACTGTGGGGATTGCTGCAACATTTGCCTATACCTGTAGAACCCTGGACGCATATCGCCACAGATTTTGTGGTAGATCTACCTACTTCGGAGGGGAACACTGTCATCTGGGTAACCGTGGACAGTTTATCCAAGATGGTCCACTTTGTTCCACTTCCCAAGTTACCATCAGCTCCAGAGCTAGCTCAGCTCTTCGTACAACATGTTTTCTGGATCCACGGCCTTCCGCAGGATATAGTATCAGATCGGGGACCCCAGTTCACCACCTGCTACTGGAGGGCACTGTGTAAAATGTTTTGACATACAACTTAATTTGTCTACAGCCTTTCATCCCCAAAGTAATGGGTAGACTGAACGCACCAATCATTCCCTGAAGACGTTTCTCCGCACTTTCACCAATGAAAGGCAGGATAATTGGATGAAACTGCTCCCATGGGCTGAATTCTCCTTCAATAATCATACTCATTCTGTCACGGGGAAGTCACCCTTCCTTACAGTGTACGGCAAGCAACTCAAGCCACCGCTGCCTTTGTCCATGCATAGTGCCTCTCCAGCTGTGCAGCACTCTGCACAACAGCTACATGATCTCTGGATCTCTATCCAAAGGAAGCTCTCTAGAGCAGCCAGTGCAGCCAAGAAGTGGGCAGATCATCATCGCCAGCTGTCTCCAGTCTTCCTCCCCGGCGATCGAGTCTGGCTCAGTATTAAGAATATTCATCTTCGGGTACCATCTTGAAGATTAGCTCCAAAATACTGTGGTCCGTTTCGTGTGGCAGAGAGAGTGGGCTTGGTGTCTTACTGCCTACGTCTTCCATCCTCCATGCGCATTCATAACGTGTTCCACGTTTCTTTGCTAAAACCTCTTATTCTCTCCAGGTATCATCACAAGGTTCCAGAATCCACGGACACCCCTGTCCAAGATGGTCCCATCTATCAAGTCCGGGAGGTCCTTGATGTCCGTTTCCACCGATGGTGATTTGTTCTATCCTCCAATTACTCAAATAAACTTACTTTACCTGGAACCATGATGTACTGAATCAAAGTTTGTGAGTGGCCATTTGTGTAGGGGATAAGCCCCTAAGTTCAAGTCCCCAGGTATAATCCCAGTAATTGTGTGTTTATATGAGATTAGCCTCCCAGGTCAGAGCCCCTGGGCAGGATACCAGTGTGAATGGTCTGAACCTGTAACAAAATTGGCAACGAGGGTTCTGGGTTGCAGGTGAAAGGTTTATATGAGCCTTTAATTTGTGCTATGTATTCCTTTATCTTTTAGTGTTAAGGGCTGATTTGTCTATTTTGGGACCGTCTAGTTTGTGTTAAGAATTTTTCTTGTAATCTGCAGAAAACAGGTTAGAGCATAAGAAAACCTATTGAGTACAGAATATTCTGTGTGTGTATTTAACTTTAGCATTATGTGGCAACAGAAGGTGTAATTTGTTAAGAATTAAAAGGACACTAAAGTAGAATTAAAAGCAGAAACAAAGAGAAATTACCTTTTGGAGATTGCAGCAGCATGTGGGAAGAACCCATGGGGTCCTAATGTCACAACAGACAAATTCTTTTGATGATGTAGAAAATAAGATTTCTGTGTATATGAATGCCACAATGCCCAAAATAAGAATAAGTAGAGTACAGCCTTAATATGGCTGCTGTTAGATATTACAAGTGCTTGGTCACAACACCTTAAGATGCTGACAGATAAATTGAAACAAGAAAACTGTAATCGGTTAATACAGGAGAATTTATCTTCTGCCCAGTTGGCAGAACATAGACAATGCTATGAGCAGCATGAGTCTGATTTAATTGAGAAGCTAAAAATTGCTAATACTCAGAATGAGGCTTTAAAGTCTGAAAATACCTGTTTAAATAAACAGTCACTTGATAAAAATGAAGAGTTAGAAATTGTTTGGGAACACTGTACACCTCAACCCAAATCTCCCTCTAATTATGAGAATGAAAAATAAGGTGATATAAAGACCACTGTGGACAGGGGAGCAAATGATGCAGAAGAGAGGGGGAGTGAGAATGTCACCACTGCATGCATCCATGACAGGATGTTAAACAGAAGGCTGCACTTAGTCAGAAGTTTCGTGGCATTTAGGGAGTGCACTGGAGAGTCATCCTCCTGCTTGAGGAACCAGCTAGAGGATTGCTACAACCACACTTAGCCAAGGCAGGTGTGCAGACGGAGTTTCCTGCCCCTGCCCCTGGTGAGGCCATCTGCCCATACCTTAAGAGCGGTTAAAACCAGGGAGGCTGGGGTGCACATTTTGGGAGTGCACTGGAGAGATCATCCTCCCGCTGGAGGAACTGACTAGAGGTGTTATAAATCTATTACCCCTGGTAGCTGATATCTCCCAGATGCAAACGGGTGACTGAATACTGGCTCACGAAGGGCCTGGAAGTTCCCCGACTATAGGACCATCTATGCCATGAAGTCCCAATTTGGAACTCCCTGACTCTAAGAATGTAACTCTTGCAGATGATTGGAGGGCAGTCACTAAGATGGAAACATTCTTAACACAATCTATGGCTCAATTTGGGACTTTTAACACTGAAACTAAGAATACCCTTCAGGATTATGGAGAACATTTACATAATTTGGAAGCTAACTCTACCTCTGTAACTTGGCAAACTGTCTCATTACAGTCAGTGAACACTTCTTTTATTAAAGACAGTCTTGTAATGCAGAAACAATTCAAAAACTTAGAAAATGAGATGAGAAATAAGAATCTCCATTTCTTAAATTTTCCTATTACTAGGTTGCTATCCACTATAGAATTGTTTAGAAAATACCTAGGAGAAGTGTTGCTAATTTCCTCTAGTAAAGAAATGTTGATTTCTAAGAATTATTATATCCCTTTGTCTAGAATTAGCTCTGAAGGACAGGAAGGTGATTTAGATGTGCTATAAGGAAATAGTCCTAATTTGACCTCCTTTTTGGAGGCATCTATGGATGATATTCCTAATAGGGCTATTCTTTTAGTAACGTTTTGTAGCGAACAAGATAACAATTTGGTATTACAGAAATATTTTAAAAATAAGGATATTCTTTCTGGTGGTAAAATGATTCAGATATTCCCAGATGTTGCCAGAAGTACTCAGTTAAAGAGAAAACAATTCTTGATTTTAAAAGCTAGAGCTCTATCCTTAGGGGCATTATTTTTCCTTAAGTTTCCATGCAAGTGTTGTATTACATTTCGTAAGAACACATTTATTTTTATGATCCTTCCCATCTTGAGACTTTTCTTGAAGACAAATGGGCGGATTTTAAATGCCCTGCACGCGTAAACCTGGCTGGATTTACGTGCGCAGGGCCCTCGGTGTAGGTACATCATATCGGTTTACAGAGAACAAGAGAAATACAGCGAACAGGGCAAAAGGGGAAGGGAGCAAATAACAATAGATATCGATTAACTAATAAGAATGTAAAAATAGTACAAAAGAACACTAAGAAAAGATAACCATAAACAAACTAATAATACAATAGGGGTAAGCTAGGGGCGCCAATAGGGGAGAAAATAAATAAATAAGATAAAATAATAAAATGGAGGGGACGGGAAGGGAGCTGGGAGACTTATGCTGAGAAGGCCTGCTTAAAGAGCCAGGTCTTTAGCTTTTTTCTAAATTTGTACTGGCAGGGCTCTGAGCGAAGGTCCGAGGGGAAACTATAGCATGGGTTATTTTTCCCTATATGCATCACCTTACACTTATCCACATTAAATTTCATCTGCCATTTGGATGCCCAATTTTCCAGTCTCACAAGGTCTTCCTGCAATTTATCACAATCTGCTTCTGATTTAACAACTCTGAACAATTTTGTGTCATCTGCAAATTTGATTATCTCACTCGTTGTATTTCTTTCCAGATCATTTATAAATATATTAAAAAGTAAGGGTCCCAATACAGATCCCTGAGGCACTCCACTGTCCACTCCCTTCCACTGAGAAAATTGTCCATTTAATCCTGCTCTCTGTTTCCTGTCTTTTAGCCAGTTTGCAATCCGCGAAAGGACATCGCCACCTATCCCATGACTTTTTACTTTTCCTAGAAGCCTCTCATGAGGAACTTTGTCAAACGCCTTCTGAAAATCCAAGTATACTACATCTACCGGTTCACTTTTATCTACATGTTTATTAACTCCTTCAAAAAAGTGAAGCAGATTTGTGAGGCAAGACTTTGTTTCATTAAACCATGTCTTTCTATATGTTCTGTGATTTTGATGTTTAGAACACTTTCCATTATGTTTCCTGGCACTGAAGTCAGGCTAACCAGTCTGTAGTTTCCCAGATCGCCCCTGGAGCCCTTTTTAAATATTGGGGTTACATTTGCTATCCTCCAGGCTTCAGGTTCAATGGATGATTTTAATGATAGGTTACAAATTTTTACTAATAGGTCTGAAATTTCATTTTTTAGTTCCTTCAGAACTCTGGGGTGTATACCATCTGGTCCAGGTGATTTACTACTCTTCAGTTTGTCAATCAGGCCTACCACATCTTCTAGGTTCACCGTGATTTGATTCAGTCCATCTGAATCATTACCCATGAAAACCTTCTCCATTACGGGTACCTCCCCAACATCCTCTTCAGTAAACACTAGGGATGTGCAGAGCAAAATTTTATGTTCATATTTTTTATGTCCGAAAGGGGGTCCCACTTGCGGCCAATATGGACATAAAAAAAATCCAATGAGTTGGGTATATGTACATATGTGCAAAAAAAAAATTTAAACCCCCTCACCCTCCTTAATCCCCCCCCCAGACTTACCACAACTCCCTTGTGATCGAGCGAGGAGTGAGGACGTCATTTCTGCAATCCTTGGCGAGAAGCATGTGACGTCGGTGGCACGTCGAGTGACGCGGCGTCACGTGATTCCCGTGATTCCCGGCCCAAAAAGTTCGGGAATCACTTGCCTGACCCCCCAAGCTGGCCAAAAGTTCTTTTTGGGCCGAACGAGCCGTCCGGCGCGAACGAGCCGGGAATCACGTGACGCCGGCGTCACTCGACGTGCCGCCGACGTCACATGCTTCTCGCCAAGGATTGCAGAAAGGGCGTCCTCACTCCGCGCTCCATCACCAGGGAGTTGTGGTAAGTCGGGGGGGGGGGGATTAAGGAGGGTGAGGGGGTTTATATTTTTATTTTGGCTCAACAATCGCGATTTCCCACATATCGAACATATCTATGTTCGATATGTGGGAAATCCGATCGTTTATGTCGAATCAATTTTTTAAGTAAAAAAAAAATATGAGTTGCGTTTTACTAATGCGGTCAATCCGAATGCACACCCCTAGTAAACACCGAAGCAAAGAAATCATTTAATCTTTCCACGATGGCCTTATCTTCTCTAAGTGCCCCTTTAACCTCTCGATCATCTAACGGTCCAACTGACTCCCTCACAGGCTTTCTGCTTCGGATATATTTTAAAAAGTTTTTACTGTGAGTTTTTGCCTCTACGGCCAACTTCTTTTCAAATTCTCTCTTAGCCTGTCTTATCAATGTCTTACATTTAACTTGCCAATATAATCCCAAAAGGGCAAGAGGAAACTGCTAAGCAAAAATGCATAAAGAGAGAGAGAAGATTTCACTGCTTCCCACAGTGACAGGCATAGGAATAAAAGTTTAGAAAACCTTCTGTGGTGGCTGAAGCAAACGAAACTTTTAGGAATATGAAATTCCTGTCCTTCTGTAATGGGCTCATGTCATCATGGGGACTGTGTAGCAGATAGGGGAAGGGGGAAGCAGAGGACACTGAGATTTTCTGGCCTGAGAGTTGTTCTCAGCTGAGGAGCATGCTCTTGGCACAGAAAGATGTTACAGGGTACAGAAATATGCAGAAGGACTAAAGTACCATGTGCTCTGTGCCCCTGAAGTCAGACCTGGTCTCCTCCTCATCTCCCCGCACAGCTCACTGCTTGCTACATCCAAATCAATTTGTTTGAGTGCAGCCCTGGGGGCTTCTGTTGCGAGAGGGGTTTAACACAGAGCAGGAGAGACTGATTTTATTAGAGGATTAGTACAACCTCAGGATTTCCCAAGATGCTCAGAGCAGTACAGGAGCTGCCATAAAACCTACACATAATTAGCAGGCATAAGCTAAGATGTTCAGTATCCAAAGGGAAACTGTTTGCTAACAATTTAAGTGAGACACCCTACATTACATTCTATATTCATTTAGTTATAGCACTGCACAGCTGGCTGGAGGTCCAATATCAATACCTCCAAACAGATGTATTTATTTATAACACTGCACAGCTGGCTGGAGGTCCAATATCAACACCTCCAAACAGATGTATTTATTTATAACACTGCATAGCTGCCTGGAGATCCAATATCAACACATCCAAACAGATGTATTTATTTATAACACTGCACAGCTGGCTGGAGATCCAATATAAACACCTCCAAATAGATGTATTTATTTATAACACTGCACCGTTGGCTGGAGATCCAATATCGACACCTCCAAACAGATGTATTTATTTATAACACTGCACAGCTGCCTGAGATCCAATATCAACACCTCCAAACAGATGTATTTATTTATAACTCTGCACAGCTGCCTGAGATCCAATATCAACACCTCCAAACAGATGTATTTATTTATAACACTGCACAGCTGGCTGGAGATCCAATATCAACACCTCCGAACAGATGTATTTATTTATAACACTGCACAGCTGGCTGGAGATCCAATATCAACACCTCCGAACAGATGTATTTATTTATAACACTGCACGGCTGCCTGAGATCCAATATCAACACCTCCAAACAGATGTATTTATTTATAACACTGCACAGCTGGCTGGAGATCCAATATCAACACCTCCGAACAGATGTATTTATTTATAACACTGCATAGCTGCCTGGAGATCCAATATCAACACCTCCAAACAGATGTATTTATTTATAACACTGCACAGCTGGCTGGAGATCCAATATAAACACCTCCAAATAGATGTATTTATTTATAACACTGCACCGTTGGCTGGAGATCCAATATCGACACCTCCAAACAGATGTATTTATTTATAACACTGCACAGCTGCCTGAGATCCAATATCAACACCTCCAAACAGATGTATTTATTTATAACTCTGCACAGCTGCCTGAGATCCAATATCAACACCTCCAAACAGATGTATTTATTTATAACACTGCACAGCTGGCTGGAGATCCAATATCAACACCTCCGAACAGATGTATTTATTTATAACACTGCACAGCTGGCTGGAGATCCAATATCAACACCTCCGAACAGATGTATTTATTTATAACACTGCACGGCTGCCTGGAGATCCAATATCAACACCTCCAAACAGATGTATTTATTTATAACACTGCACAGCTGGCTGGAGGTCCAATATCAACACCTCTGAACAGATGTTTTCATTTATAACACTGCACAGCTGGCTGGAGGTTCAGTATCAACAACTCAGGATAGATATATTCATTTATAATGCTGCACAGCTGACTGGAGGTTCAAAATTGCACCTCGGGACATTTATAACACTGCACAACTGGTTAAAGGTCCAATATCAGCACCTCAGACAGATACACCACAAAGGAGTGCTTCTACAAGCTTCAAGTACTCAAAAAACTCAAACCGCTCCTATTCCATTACGATTTCAGATCCGTCCTCCAAGCCATCCTGTTTTCCAAGATCGACTATTGCAATTCCATTTTGCTAGGTCTCCCGGCCTCTACTATAAAACCTCTCCAGTTGCTCCAAAATGCAGCTGCAAGAATTTTGACGAATACCAATCGGAGAGAGCACATCTCTCCCATTCTAAAAGACCTTCACTGGCTCCCGGTAAACTTCAGGATTCTTCATAAATCACTCACAATCATCCATAAAAATATCCACCATCAGACCCCTCTTGATCTGCTTCACCCTCTCAAATTGCACTCGACGGCCAGACCCTTAAGGGATGCCTACAAGGGATCCCTACTATCAAAGCTTTGCACCACTCAAACATCAGAGACCGGTCATTCTCTATCGCAGGCCCCTCCATCTGGAACGCCATGCCTCTGGACCTCAGACTGGAAACCTGTCTACTAACTTTTAAAAAGAAACTAAAGACATGGCTGTTCTGCCAAGCCTTCCCCACTACAAGCCCTACAGACTGACCTAGAATTGTTCCATCACTCACTTATGTAAACAAACAATCGCCACATCACACTTACTAACTACCAAGAGGTCGGCTTCTTGCCTCCCTCCCTTGTATATAGTATTTATCTTCGTTCACCCTTCTTTATTTCCTACTCCCAGTTAAGGCATCCTTGTTATAATGTAACTTTTATGCTCCTTTAAACTGTCTCTTGTTGATTGGTTATTTATATTTACTGCTTAGTTCGATGTAAACCGAGTTGATTTGATTTGTATCAAGAAAGTCGGTATATAAAAAGCCTTTAATAAATATTTTCATTTATAACACTGCACACCAGAGGTCCCAATATTTTCTTTAATCTGATTTTTATATTCCACTTTTTGGCACCTCAAAGCTGATTACATTCAAGTACTACAGGTATTGCTCTATCCCCACAGGGTTTATAATCTGAGGCATCAGAAGGTAAACAAGGAGCAACAGTGGGGTTTGAACACTGGCTTTCAGGTTCATAACCCATGGCTCTAACCATTAGGTTACTCCTCCACTCATCTGTAAGCTACTTCTGCAATATCACTTTACCCTCCATTGCCTCAGGTACAAACTTAGGGGGTCATTTTTCAAAATGCGATAAGGTGTTTTCGCATGCGTTAAGGGCTTATCGCATGCGAAAAGCCCCGTTAACGCATGCGATAGGCCCTTACCGCATGCAATCGCACCATATCGTATAGTGCAATGCAAATTCTGAAAATAGGAGGAGTTAGGGGCGGAGATTGGGTTGGGTTAGCCTGTCTGCGAAGAGCTATTGCACAGCCATAATGCCGATTTTAACTACACCTCTTTTGATTGTGTTAGGCTATGCGATAGCTGCTGTGACTGTGCATTAAGGTTTCACCTGGCCATAATATCATGGCCCATAGGTAGGTATTTGTATCCCTATGGAGGTAGGCCCACCTAGTAACTCTAGGTGGGGATTAGGTAAGAGTGTAGGGGGTTAGGGGCCACTTTGACATTCTACGTGATACCTACGAACAGAACAGTGGTCTCTTGTGAAGATTTGCTGGCCTTCGGAGTGAGGAAACTCACTCCAAGATGAGATTTGGGCAAGGTTCTCTCAACCTAGCTTGATGGACTCTCTACCTGGGTAACATCAAGCTAGGTTGAGAGAACATTGCCCAAATCTCATCTTGGAGTGAGTTTCCTCACTCCGAAGGCCAGCAAATCTTCACAAGAGACCACTGTTCTGTTCGTAGGTATCACGTAGAATGTCAAAGTGGCCCCTAATCCCCACCTCGAGTTACTAGGTGGGCCTACCATAGGGATACAAATACCTACCTATGGGCCATGATATTATGGCCAGGTGCTCGCTCGCTCTCTCACTCTCTCTCTCTCTTTCTCTCTCTCGTGTGTCTGGGATAATTAAAAATGGTCCCCCAGTGGTTGAATGCAGGAAATACAACAGGTCTGGCACTTATCGCAGAATCTGAAATGGTATCACAAATTGCACTAACTTAGCTCTTCGCAAAGGTAATTAGCACAAATTGCAATAAATGCTATATTAGCATAAAACACACCCCTTTTGCTATCGCATGCGGTACTTACCGCATTTTGATAAATCCACCCCTTAGATTGTAAGCCCTCTGGGGATAGGGAAATACCTACAGTACCTGAATATAAACCGATGTGATATCTCAGATCGAATGTCAGTATATAAAAATAAATAAATATCAACATCTCAAGACAGATGTTTTCCATTCTAGCATGAAACAGCTGGCTGGAGGTCCAATATCATTTTCTAAGGACAGATGTTTTCTATTATAACACTGCCCCTCTAGCTGGGCTGCAAGAAAATGCTTTTTTCTTAATTAAATCCATATAAAAATTCCTCAATGAACTATATCAAATCATAATAAGATACTCTGCCAAGCTGTTTCACAGGTCTCAAAAGATAAGGCAGAAGTTTCTGAACTGTTTGCAGGGCTAAACCTTCAAATCACAGGAGAGAAAGCAGGAAAAAGAATATTTGCAGGGAAGCAAGATGGCTGCCATTTCAGAAGCTGGGTTGAAGCTCTCTCCATTCTTGGTTCCTTTTTTTCCTTATGTCTCATACTAAGAGGAAAGCCAAGTTGAGGGAGTCTGTTCAGGAATCTCCCTTGATTGGCTTGCTCCAGTCCCGGATTAAGGGTTTCTTTCCCCAAACATCGGTTTTGTTGCCGGTGATGGCCCTAGGGGGATGCTGACGGGGTGGGAATGCTGACACCACAGGACAAAGAAACATTGCTGAACCCTGGCGTGCCTACCACCCAGTCTCCTCCTTTCTTCAAGACCCCTGTAGAAGTGGTGCAGAGCCTGGTAAACCCCATTCTAGATCAGGCTGCTCCGGTGCCTGACGGTACTGCTACAGTGGCTGCTGTTGATTCTAGATTTGCAGAGGGGGTTAATAGAGGTGCCTTTTCTACCCCCATTTGGGAAACTGCACCTAATATTCCCCCAATCCAGAATTTACCTATGTTACTTGGAGGAGACTGGGTTATTAATATCTCTCCTTTGAGTGAAGGTAGCTTGGATACTGAGAATTGTTCAGCTCCAAAGGTTTCTATAATTAAGCCACCAGTCATTACATTGGATGCTCTTTGGAGTGCCCTGGTTTCTTTAGAAGCTTCTGTTTCTTCTTTGACTAAGATTTATTTGGATACCAACCAGCGCGTGTTGGTCATGGACAAATTGGTTTCCTCCTATGGGGGTTAGATTGATGCTTTACTTTTAGGGTCACACTTGTCTGCAGTTAAAAAGGCACAAAATGTCTTTTATTTATTTATTTTATTTAAAAACATTTCTATACCTTCTTTTCACAAACAATAGTTGACCAAAACGGTTTACAAAATTTTCAAAGTAAAAATAGGAGATATCATCTAATTAAGTAAATAAAATATAAAAATAAAACAATAAAAATCCGAAAACAAATATAAAAACAAAAGATAGTAAAGTTAAGAAAAAAAATACAATGGATACTTTAGGCCCTACTTCTAATTAAATCTCCTTAGATTTTAGTTTAACTATATTAGATTTAATACAAAAGCAGAATAAAGTCAGAAATCACTCAAGAAAGATATCAAACCAAACTTCACAAAAAATTTCATCTAGTTTCCAGTAGTATGCATAGTTGGAAATCGAAAAACAGTAAATGAGATCTCAGGACATTATGTATTCATAATTCAATCTAAAAAACTTGAGAACATGGAAAATACTATGAGAAGTTTGAACTTTAGATGTCTTAATTTTCCTATTATCAAGTTGATTCTACCTATGGAACTTTTCAAGAATTATATTTCACAAGTTCTCAGCATTTCCAAGGAGGCAATGCCTGTTATCACTAAAGCCTACTCTTTGCCACAGCAGTCAGCCAGCATTCGTGAAGACCAAGAACAAGATCCTTCTTTAAATTCAATGGACTTTCTACAGTCTTCACAAGATGTTCCTATATCTAAAAGAGGAAATTTATTGGTCTCATTTGCTTTTCTGAACGATAGAAATGTAGTTCTTCGATTTTTCTTTCTAAATGGATGACTGCCATTTTATGATCAGAAGATATGGTTATTTCCTGCTTTAACTAGAGTAACAGAGGATCGCAGGAAGTACTTTCTTTCCATACGATCTGAGGTTTTGTCCTTGGGTGCACACTTTACCTTGAGATATCCATGTAAATGTATTTATTTATTTAACAGTTTTATATACCGACCTTCATAGTAAATAACCATATCGGATCGGTTTACAATTAACAAGAATAAAAAACTGGGGTAACTATTCAAGTAAACGAAAGATAAATGTTTAGTGAAATATCTTAATGTCTATTGTCTTTATTTTGAACCTTCTCAATTGCGACTGTTCTTGGACTCGCACGCAGAAGAAGCTCATTAGGATGTATTGGCAATTTGAAAATGATGTCTTGTATGTCTCTTTATTTCCTGATTCCTATTTCAGTGTTTATCACTCTCTTTCTGTCTTGTTCCCCCATTTTTTCTTTTAACTAATTTGAGAAATGTGCAGAGATGATTACCTTTTTTTTTCTTTTTGCATGTTAATATGCTGTCAATTTGATGTTATTTAATATTTATTATATGGCACATCTCTCAATTTTTTCAGGTACAAAAATTTGGGTTAAATTCTGTAAAACATAAATAAATTATTTAAAATATATATATATTTGCTCTTCTCTCTCATAGTATGGGAGGAGAAATCCCCTCCTGTCAGTGGAGGCAGAACTAGACCAGGATCTAACAGTCTTCGCTTTCACTAGAAAAGAGCAAATGGAGACTTCACTGTCACTGCAGGATAGACCTACACATTTGGAGTTTAATCTAAATGGCTTTAGAGTTGACTCTGGATGGGCAGTCTAGCTAGACCATATGTATGGTCTTTTTCTGCCCTCATGTTTCTATTGCAAGCAAGTCACATCCAGCAGCAGGTCACAGGATGCTCACTCTCCCTCACATCCTTGTCAGTCAGGGGGAGTTGGTCTCAGGGAGTTTGCATGTTCTAAAAGGCTTTGTCACTTAGCCCCCTACCCCTGTCCCAGTGTAAAGGTCAAAAGCCATTCTTCTTCCAGGCTGATGGGCTCAGATTCTGATGAGATCAAAGTCTGCACCCACTGCGACTGGGATAATCTGAGATCTTCTAATACTGAAGCAGAGGAAACTCAATTTCAGCTGAGCATGCCTAGTTTTATATTAGGAGAATGGAGGGAGATGGCCTGGAACAGGGGGACTGTTCTGCACTGTTGGCAGGGGCTCGGCTGGGTCTGTCTGAGAGGCTACATAGGAGAATCAACAATCAAGATTTATAGGAGTGGGATCTCAGCCACCTCATACAGAAATGTAATATGAAAGGATATGATAATTCTTATTTATTATTATAACATTTGTAATCATGTAAAAGAATCTGCCGTTCTGAAGAGATGTAAGTACAGCATGATGGTGGTGGCAGAGAGGCCACAGGGACTGACGAGGCTGGAAGTATCAACCACACTAGTGTTGGTAGCTATTGAGCTTATTGCAGAGGCTGCTGATTAGAGGCGGTAAGTGATGGGGGCAATCTAAGCGGGGGATATGTATGCTCACCTGCCTGGGAGGGTAGGATACAAGGCACAGAGGTCTAATAAGTGTTTGTGCTTTATGGCTGACAGCTGGGGTATAGCCTTAGCAGTGTGGGCAGACTGGATAGGCCAGTTCAGCATGTAATTAACCCAGTGCCTCCAAAAGAGAGAAAACATTTACCCTGTGAGTTAGAAAAGAGTCTTCAGCTCCCACCATGGCCCTGCAATCAGGACCTGTATATTTACTGGCACTGTGAAATTTAGAAGGGTTTCAACCTCTCTGCCTTTCTGGATTCAGGCTGTTAGCTTGTTACAAGATATTCCCGGAGGAAATGCTTTCAGGAATTGTTTTAGATCTAAATAAAACTTTTTTATTTTTAGCTCATTTGAGTGTGTCTCAGAAACCACAATAATTCCAGCTCATGCTTTACAGAATATCCTGTTCTTTTTCAGTTAATGGCTTCCTGGCCCCCAGGGTCAGGTTATGGGGTTTCTCTGGGAATGGTCAGGGGTCCTGCCTGTGACACTGAGTCTGGGGATTCTGCCAGGTATTGGGTCAAGGGTTCTGATGAAATGCTTCAAGTCTGTGACATTCAGTCCCCTGCTCTGTGGTGCTGGGTCAGAAGTTCAGATTTAGGATTAGAGACTTTGCTGGTTGGATTAGTGTTTCTGGCCAGATGCTTCCTGCTCTGTTTAATTGGTTTAGGAGATCTGTCTGCTTCCCTGCTCCCTACCTCATGATATTTGCTCAGGATTTTGGCCTAGTTCCTGAATTCCTTCCCTTTGCTACTGGGTTGGGGTTGTGACAGGTTCTTTCTTGCTTTTCAGAATTGGATCACAGGTTGTAGCCTTTTCCCAACTTTCTGTTCTCTGGTATTGGATTGCAGGTTCTGTTCAGCTGTGTTTTGCTCATTAGAGAAAACATTAAACCTAGCTAACATGTACCTAGACATTATAAGACAACTACTAAATCAAATGGAACTTGTGATTAATATTGATAAAACAGAATTTCTACACTTAGAACGGAAAAATACTGAAATCAGCCAAACTTCAATAATCCTCAAAGACAACCACCAGGGACTTTTGGCAAGTCTTGGGGGACCCTCCTGACCCCCACAAGACTTGCCAAAAATCCAGCCCCCGAGGTTCATGCCACTGCCGGTACTTCAGTCGGGGCCGCGCCGCGCCCCTAGGCCTCCAGGAACATGGCGGATAGCAGCGTCGAGCCAGTCCCGTAATGCCTGAAGACTTGCGGCAGAAGAATGCCGTGGCAGCCAATCTTCCTGCGGTCAGAGAGGGAGGTGCCAGAGAGGTAAGGAGGGTGGAGAGAGGGCGTCGGGCACCGGACACAACACCAGCCCCGGACCTCTGCATTGCCTGACCACGCCGTTGCTTCTCTCCAGTCCTGGACTTCCACTTCGTCTGACCATCCTTTGACTCTCTCCTTGTCTAGACCTCAGCCTTGCTTGCTACTGCTTCCAGATCTCTGTCAGCCCAGAACCCAGCTTGCTTAAAGACTCCTCCTCAGCCTTTGTCCTGGACGTAGTTCATTCAGGCTTTGGCCTGCTCTTGCTCAGGTACCCTCTGTCAAACTGTGTACCTATTGGCGCACAGGTCTCCGGGACTCTGCCTCGTCCAATACAGACTGATACCTACACCAGTTGCTGCCTCTGGGTTGACCTCGATCCACCCATCGATGACCACTGTCGGAGGCCACCTAAGTCCAGCCGGCCCCGGCACCCATAGGCTCAACCTGCGGGGAACGAGGGCTGGTATTGGTGAAGCACCAGCTGGCCTCCATACATCATCCCTCTCTGCCTGCCGATGGTGGGGACCCGTAGGTCCCTCCTATGGGTAGCATCAATCCCACCTCGGCCCCAGGGTCGACCTCCGGCGCAACAATGAATTCTCTTCTATGTTTACTAATGAGGATGCTGGGGAGATACCAGTTCCGGAGATGGTTTTAAGGATAATGAGTCAGATGAACAGAACCAAATCACTGTGAACCTGGAAGATGTAGTAGGCCAGATTGACAAACTAAATAGGTCGAAATTATCTGGACCAGATGATAAGCAGTCCAGGGTTCTGAAGGAACTAAAAAATGAAATTTCAGATCTATTATTTAAAATTTGTAACACAACATAAAAATCATCCATTGTACCTGAAGACTGGAGAGTGGCCAATGTAACCCCAATATTTAAAAATGGCTCCAGGGGCAATCCAGGAAACTATAAACCAGTGAGCCAGACTTCAGTGCTGGGAAAAATAGTGGAATCTATTCAAAAGATCAAAATCACAGAACATATAGAAAGACATGGTTTAATGGAACACAGTCAGGATGGATTTATCCAAGGCAAGTCTTGCCTCACAAATATGCTTCATTTATTTGAAGGGGTTAATAAACATTTGGATAAAGGTGAACCGGTAGATGTAGTGTATTTGTCAAACGCCTTCTGAAAATCCAAAGTCCTCATCCAAGTTCTTCCAAGTTCCAAGAGTCCTTTTCTTGTCTGAGTTCCAAGTTCCAAGTATCCTCATCTCATCTGAGTTCCAAATTCCAAGATCCTAGCATCCTTACATAGAAACATAGAAATGACAGCAGAAGAAGATTAAACGGCCCATCCAGTCTGCCCAGCAAGCTTTCACACTTATTTTTCTCATACTTATCTGTTACTCTTGGCCCTTATTAGTAACTTTTTGTTTCTAATTTCCTTCCACTCCTGCCATTGATGTAGAGAGCACTGCTGGAGCTGCATCAAAGTGAAGTATCAAGCTTAATTGGTTAGGGGTAGTAACTGCCGCAATAAGCAAGCTACTCCCACCCTTATTTGTTTACCCAGCCTGTGCAATTCAGTCCTTGTTGGTTGTTGTCAGAATATAAATCCTCTTTTCTTCATTCCCCCTCCTGCCATTGATGCAGTGAGCTGCGCTGGATATGTATTCCAACTGAAATATCAGGCTTAATTGTTTCGGAGTAGTAACCGCTGCAACAAGCAAGCTACATCCTTGCTTATTTGTTTACCCAGACTATGCAATTGTTGTCTGACTATGCAATTGTTGTCTGACAGTGAATCCTCTTATCTTCATTCCCTCTGCCGTTGAAGCAGAGAGCAATGTTGGAGCCGCATTAACCATGTGTATGTTTATTGAATAAGGGTATTAATTAGGGATGTGCAGACCAAAAGTTTAAGTTCATAAGTCCATAAGTCGAAAGGGGGGGTCATTTGCGGTCAATATGGACATATGGAGAATTCCATAAGTTGAGTCTATGTCCATATGTGCAAATAAATATTTAAACCCCTCACCCGCCTTAATCCCCCCCCCCCCCAAGACTTACCAAAACTCCCTGGTGGTCCAGCGGGGTCAGGACGCCATTTCTGAACTCCTTTGCAAGGAGCACGTGAGGTCGGCGTCACGTCGGAGTGACGCGGCGTCACGTGATTCCCCTCGGGTCCGCTCCCGGACCCCTCGTTGGGCCCAAAAGGCACTTTTGGCCAGCTTGGGGGGGTCAGGAGGCCCCCCCAAGCTGGCCAAAAGTGCCTTTTGGGCCCAACGAGGGGTCCGGGAGCGGAACCGCGATGGACCACGTGACGTCGGCGTCACGTCGGAGTGACGCGGCGTCACGTGATTCCCCACGCGTCCGCTCCCGGACCCTCACGGAACTTTTGGCCAGCTTGGGGAGTTTTTGTAAGTCTTGGGGGGGGGATTAAGGAGGGTGAGGGGTTTAAATTTTTATTTAGATCAACAATCGCGATTTCCAACGTATTCAACATAGCTATGTTGAATAAGTTGGAAATCCGATCGTTTACGCCTCATCACTTTTTTAAGTTAAAAAAAATAAATAAGTTGCGTTTTCCATTTAAGTTCAAAATGAATGCACACCCCTAGTATTAATCACCAGGTAGTAGCTGTCATTCCCGCAAGCCATCCCCATGCCTTTTCTCTTCATTCACATCCTCTAGATTTTATGGATCCACATTGTTTATACCTCACCCCTTTGAAAGCCTTTACAGTTTTGGTCTTCACCACTTCCTCCGGAAGGGTATTCCAGGCATCCACCACCCTTTCCATGAAGAAATACTTCCTGACATTGGTTCTGAGTCTTTCTCCCTGGAGTTTTAAATCGTGACCCCTGGTTCTGCTGATTTTTTTCCAACGGAAAAGTTTTGTCGTTGACTTTGGATCATTAAAACCTTTCAAGTATCTGAAAGTCTGTATCATGTCACTCCTGCTCCTCCTTTCCTCCAGGGTATACATATTTAGATTCTTCAATCTCTCCTCATAAGTCATTCGATGAAGGCCGTCCACCTTTTTGGTCGCCCTTCTCTGGACCGCCTCCATCCTGTCTCTGTCTCTTCAGAGATACGGTCTCCAGAACTGAGCACAGTACTCCAGGTGAGGCCTCACCAAGGACCTGTACAAGGGGATAATCACTTCCTTTTTCTTACTCGATATTCCTCTCTCTATGCAGCCCAGCATTCTTCTGGCTTTAGCTATCACCTTGTCACGTTGTTTCAAAAACTTCAGATCGTTAGACACTATCACCCCAAGGTCTCTCTCCTGCTCTGTGCACATCAGCCCTTCACCCCCCATCAAATACATTTCTTTCGGATTTCCACACCCCATATGCATGACTCTGCACTTCTTGGCATTGAATCTCAGCTGCCATATCTTCGACCAGTCTTCCAGCTTCCTTAAATCCCGTCTCATTCTCTCCACTCCTTCCGGCGTGTCCACTCTATTGCAGATCTTAGTATCATCCGCAAATAGACAAACCTTACCTACTATGCCGTCCGCAATGTCGCTCACAAAGATATTGAACAGGACCGGCCCAACACCGACCCTTGCGGCACTCTGCTCATCACCGCTCTCTCTTTTGAGTAAGTTCCATTTACCATCACACATTGTCTTCTGTCCTTCAACCAGTTTGCTATCCAGGCCATTACCTTGGCACTCACTCCCAAGCTTCTCATTTTATTCACAAGCCTCCTGTGTGGGACCTTATCAAAATCTTTGCTAAAATGCAAGTAGATGACATCGAGCACTCTTCCTCGATCCAGCTCCTTAGTCACCCAATCAAAAAAGTCTATCAGATTTGTCTGACAGGACCTTCCCTTGGTGAAACCATGCTGCCTCTGGTCCAGCAATTCTTCTGCTTGTAGATAGTTCACTATTCTTTCCTTCAGCAGTGACTCCAATACTTTTCCCACCACCAAGGTGAGGCTAACCGGCCTGTAGTTTCCAGCCTCCTCTCTGCTCCCACTCTTGTGAAGAGGGACCACCGCCACTCTTCTCCAATCACTCAGCACCACTCCTGAGTGGTATCTATTGAACAGGTCAAATAGAGGAGTCGCCAGCATATCTCTGAGCTCCCTTAGTATCCTGGGATGAACCTCATCTGGCCCCATGGCTTTCTCCACTTTCAGTTTTCCTAGCTCTTCCCATACATCCATTCTACTCCTCTCCAGTTTCTTGTTAATTAGCAACGATCCTTCTCCGGGGTCTTCTTTAGTGAACACTGAACTGAAGTATTCATTTAATATTTCTGCCGTTTCTTCATCTGTTTCCACCCATTGATCTTTTTCACCTTTCAATTTCACTATACTACTTTGGACTTTTCTCCTTTCACTGATGTACCTGAAAAATGTTTTGTCACCTCGCTTTACCTTTTTGGCGATCCTTTCTTCTGCTTGACTTTTCACTTTCTTGATTTCTTTCTTTGTCTCCCTCAGTTTAACCAGATATTCTTCCTTGTGATCCTCCCTTTGGGATCTTTTAGATTTCTTAATCACTGTTCTTTTATCTTTTATTTTATCAGCCACCTCCTTTGTGAACCAGATAGGTTTCATTCTTTTCTTTACTTTTCTAACATATATATTAGTCGCTTCAGTAATTGCTCTTTTTAGTTTATCCCACTTTTGTTCCACATCTCTCGTTTTCTCCCAGCCTTCTTCCTCCAGGTACTTCCCCATTTCAACAAAGTCTGTGTTTTTGAAATTCAAAACCCTGCTCTTCGTGCAACTTCTCCGTATCATATTAGTGATATGAAACCATACCATTTGTTGATCAATGGTGCTGAGTTGGTCATTAGAGACATTATCTACATTAGTGAGCACTAAATTGAGTATAGCTCCCTCCCTCGTAGGTTCCATTACCATTTGTTTGAACAGAGCCCCTTGCAGGGTATCCACTATCTCTCTACTACTGTTAGATTTTGCAGAAGGGATTCTCCAGTTTACATCTGGCAGATTAAAGTCTCCAACAAAGTTCCAAACAAGTTCCAAGCATCCTCGTCTCATCTGAGTTCCAAGTTCCAAGTTCCAAGCGTCCTCATCTCAACTGAGTTCCAGGTTCCAAGCGTCCTCATCTCGTCTGAGTTCCAAGTTCCAAGTATCCTCGCCTTGTTCAATTCTTCAAGCCTAGTCGAAGTCTGAGGTCCCATCTTGTTCCTAGTTCTAGTACCATCACCTGTCTTCGACCTCTACCTGTCCTGCAGAATCTTCCGCTCCCTAGTGGCTGGTCCTAAAGGGCTATTGAGTGGCCAGAGGGCTACCCCCAGAGACCAGCATTGCATTGCTGGGTCTCTACCGGTGCATGCAGGTTTGGCAGAGGTTAGGGTGGTGGACAGCCTGCTCCTCCCATGCTTGGACACATCTTGCCTGCCACAGCACTTCCATGGATCTCCACCATGCAGTCACATCATGGTCCAAGGGCACATATCTCCCCAGAATTGGGAGCGCTCCCTAGCGCACCTCCCACAGGTTCCAACAGTGTGGGGGGGGGGGGGGGGGAGTGTGACTATTGATTGTTGTATTCATGACTGTATGAGGGGCCCTGGATGTAAAATCTCCCCTCACTGAATGAACCCCAGTGGCCCCATGAGCTCTTATGAGAAATATTTGAGAATAAGAGAGGTCCGGGACTTTGAGGAACAGCCTGTACTTTATTCAGTGCACACTTTTTATTCAGTGCACACTTTGAGGGGGGGAAGGCTTACATTGGGGAGGAGATGAAGATGGGGATTGGAAGCAGCAGGTGAATATGGAGAAATACATAATGCATTATATTCTTTTATTGTTATTGTTGTTTTTATGATTAAAGTATGTGTTTTTGTTTTTCTATTTTTATTTGTTTTACCATGTATTAATTTTGATTAAACTATGTGTTTTGTTTTTTTTTTATGGATGTAATTTTCTATAAGCCACTTTTATTATATTAACAGATTATGCAGTATACAAGATTTTAACAATAAATAAATGTAATTTTGGAGTTGCAGGTATCAGTGTGTGGTGATGGTGATGGTGATGCCCAGTATCAGTGGTTGCAGTTATCAATGGACCTAAGTAAATTGCTGTGCATGTGTACATCAGTGGGAGTTGGTGTCAGCTGGTATCAGTGGATGTGGTTATCAATGAGTGTCAATGTTATTTGGTTTTTGGAGTTGCGGCTATCAATGTGGTGATAATGGTGGCTAGTATCAGTGGCGTCGGTGTCAGCTGGTATCAGTGGATGTGGTTATCAATGAGTGTCAGTGTAAACTGCTATTTGGAGTTCAGGGTATCAGTGTGTGGTGATGATGCTGCCTAGTATCAGTGGTGTCAGGGTCCACTAGTATCAGTGGTTGCATTTATCAATGGATCTAAGTGAATACTGTGGTTGTGTGCATTAGTGGGAGTCAGTGTCAGCTGGTATTAGCACTAAGACCCATTGATAACCACAGTCACTGTTAGTTGATAATTGGAGTTGTAGGTATCAGTGTGTGGTGATATTGATGGTGAGTATCAGTGGGAGTCAGTGTCAGCTGGTATTAGTGACTGTGGTTATCAATGGGTCTTTGTGCTGTTAGCTGATAATTGGAGTTGTAGGTATCAGTGTGTGGTGATAATGATGGTGAGTATCAGTGGGAGTCAGTGTCAGCTGGTATTAGTGACTGTGGTTATCAATGGGTCTTAGTGCTGTTAGTTGATAATTGGAGTTGTAGGTATCAGTGTGTGGTGATATTGATGGTGAGTATCAGTGGGAGTCAGTGTCAGCTGGTATTAGTGACTGTGGTTATCAATGGGTCTTTGTGCTGTTAGCTGATAATTGGAGTTGTAGGTATCAGTGTGTGGTGATAATGATGGTGAGAATCAGTGGGTGTCAGTGTTGGTTGATATCAATGTTTATGGTTATCAATGGATCTAATTGAATTCCATTGCTGTGCGCATCAGTGGATGTTAGTGTACACCAGTGACAGGGGCTTATGGTTATTATCATTGGGTGACAGAGTTGGCCAGTATCATGCTTACAGATATCAGAGTACGTTTGTGTCGGTTGATATTAGTTGTTATGCTTATCAGTGGGTGTCAGTGTCAGTCAGTGATAGTAGTTGTGGATACATTGCATGTTGGTGTCAAATAATATCAGTTGGTGTCAGAATCAACAAGAGGCAGTAGTGGAAGATAATGATTGTGATCATCCTGTGTCAGTATTTGCAGGCATAGGTAGGTAGCTGTGTGGTGTATCAATGTACTGCCATGTATTGTGACTTGGATTGACCACCTTTGGACACAGGACACTGAGCTTGAATGACCCTTGGTCTGACCCAGTATGGCATATTTTATGTTCTTATATTATCACTGATAGTGGATGCCAGTATCAGTCGTTACAGATTTCAGTGGGTGTCAATGTCAGTCATTATCACTGGTAGTGGATAATGGTGTAGTAACAGTGTGGAGGCCAGTATCAGTCATTACAGATAGCAGTGGGTGTGTCAGTCATTATCACTGGTAGTGGATAACAGTGTAGTAACAGTGTGGAGGCCAGCATCAGTCATTACAGATAGCAGTGGGTGTGTCAGTCATTAACACTGGTAGTGGATAACAGTGTAGTAACAGTATGGAGGCCAGTATCAGTCATTACAGATAGCAGTGGGTGTGTCAGTCATTAACACTGGTAGTGGATAACAGTGTAGTAACAGTGTGGAGGCCAGTATCAGTCATTACAGATAGCAGTGGGTGTTGCGGTCCCAGGCCGTACCCCGGTCCCCCCTCCTACCTCGGGGACGGTCCGGGCTGTTCCGAGGCCTTCACGGGCCTGCAGGCCCTCCAGCATGTCTCTTCCTGCTCGGGAGAGACGCCAACAATCCGGCGGGCGGCTGGCCCCACCCCCTAGATGCGTGCGCATGAGGAGGAGTTTCATTTAAAGGGGCCAGTGCGGGAAACCTTCAAGCCAGCCCTGGATGACGTCAGACGCCTTCAGGGTATTTAAACCCTGCATCTGGACTCCTTCAGTGCCTTACAACGAGGTTCCTCAGGTTTCCTGACTTGCTGTTGCTGTGAACTCTTGGATTGCTTCTGTCTCTGACCTGGCTTGCTTCCTGACTTGTCTCCTGCTTCCGTCCCTTGGTTCTGGTATCCACGTCTGACTTCTGGCTTCCGACCGGGCTTCGTCCCACAACTTTGTCTTCAGCTTCCGTTCCTGGCCTGGTATTGACTCCTGACCTCTGGCTTCTGACCCGGCTTCGTC
Source organism: Rhinatrema bivittatum (assembly GCF_901001135.1). Classification (NCBI taxonomy): domain Eukaryota; kingdom Metazoa; phylum Chordata; class Amphibia; order Gymnophiona; family Rhinatrematidae; genus Rhinatrema; species Rhinatrema bivittatum. The sequence goes on from NC_042615.1 coordinate 7,863,145, forward strand.
CACAACTCCGTCTTCTGCTTCATCCCTGGCTTTGGTTCAGATCTCTGACTCCTGGCTTCTGACCAAGCTTCGCTCCTGGACTCAGACTTCGGCTTCTTCCTCACATCAAGTATCTGGTACTTGCTGGCCCAGAGGATTCTCCTAAGTCCCAGCGGCCCGGGCTCTCATGGCCTCCTCCCGAGGGAGCCACGAGCTTCCGAGGGTGAAGTCTCTTCAGCCGCTGCCTGGGTCCTTGGTTGCAAAGGACTCCACCTAAGTCCAAGAGGTCCGGGTCCCTACGGGCTCCTCCTGGGGGATCTCAGACTTCCAGTGGTGAAGCCTCTTCTGGGTCTCTGCCGAGCTGCCTCCCATCTGGGACACCTGCTGTAGTCTTCCATAGCATACCATCCCCTGTCCCAACCGGCCCAAGGGTCCACGATCATAACAATGGGTGTGTCAGTCATTATCACTGGTAGTGGATAACAATGTAGAGGACAGTATCAGTCATTACAGAGAGCAGTGGGGTATCAGGGCTGGTTGATATCTGTGGGTATCTTTATTGTGGTTGTCACTGCATGTCATAGGTGTGGTGTGGGTTACTGCATGAGGTAGTAACTGTAATGTTATCTTTGGCATGTGTCAGTTATGGTGGGTGTCAGTGCTGGCTCTTATCTGAGGGTATCTTGATAGTAGGTGTCATTGCATGTCATAGGTGTGGTATGGGTGACAGCAGGTGGCAGTAACTGTAGTATTGCAGGTGTCAGTTATGGTAGGTGTCAGTGCTGGTTGGTATCTGTGGGTATCTTGATTGTAGGTGTCATTGCATGTCATAGGTGTGGTGTGGGTTACAGCAGGTGGCAGTAACTGTAGTATTGCAGGTGTCAGGTATGGTGGGTGTCAGTGCTGGTTGGTATCTGTGGGTATCTTGATTGTAGGTGTCACTGCATGTCATAGGTGTGGTGTGGGTGACAGCAGGTGGCAGTAACTGTAGTATTGCTGGTGTCAGTTATGGTGGGTGTCAGTGCTGGTTGGTATCTGTGGGTATCTTGATTGTAGGTGTCACTGGATGTCATAGGTGTGGTGTAGGTGACAGCAGGTGTCAGTAACTGTAGTATTGCAGGTGTCAGTTATGGTAGGTGTCAGTGCTGGCTGGTATCTGTGGGTATCTTGATTGTAGATGTCACTGCATGTCATAGGTGTGGTGTGGGTGACAGTAGGTGGCAGTAACTGTAGTATTGCAGTTGTCAGTTATGGTAGGTGTCAGTGCTGGTTGGTATCTGTGGGTATCTTAATTGTAGGTGTCACTGCATGTCATAGGTGTGGTGTGGGTGACAGCAGGTGTCAGTTATGGTAGGTGTCAGTGCAGGTTGGTATCTGTGGGTATCTTGATTGTAGGTGTCACTGCATGTCATAGGTGTGGTGTGGGTGACAGCAGATGGCAGTAACTGCAGTATTGCAGGTGTCAGTTATGGTGGGTATCAGTGCTGGTTGGTATCTGTGGGTATCTTGATTGTAGGTGTCACTACATGTCATAGGTGTGGTGTGGGTGACAGCAGGTGTCATAACTGTAGTATTGCAGGTGTCAGTTATGGTGGGTGTCAGTGCTGGTTGGTATCTGAGGGTATCTTGATTGTAGGTGTCACTGCATGTCATACGTTTGGTGTGGGTGACAGCAGGTGTCAGTAACTGTAGTATTGCAGGTGTCAGTTATGGTGGGTGTCAGTGCTGGCTCTTATCTGTGGGTATCTTGATTGTAGGTGTCACTGCATGTCATACGTGTGGTGTAGGTGACAGCTGGTGGCAGTAACTGTAGTACTGCAGGTGTCAGTTATGGTTGGTGTCAGTGCTGGTTGGTATCTGTGGGTATCTTGATTGTAGGTGTCGTTGCATGTCATAGGTGTGGTGTGGGTGACAGCAGGTGGCAGTAACTGTAGTATTGCTGGTGTCAGTTATGGTAGGTGTCAGTGCTGGTTGGTATCAGTGGGTATCTTGATTGTAGGTGTCATTGCATGTCATAGGTGTGGTGTGGGTGACAGCAGGTGGCAGTAACTGTATTATTGCTGGTGTCAGTTATGGTAGGTGTCAGTGCTGGTTGGTATCTGTGCGTATCTTGATTGTAGGTGTCATTGCATGTCATAGGTGTGGGTTACAGCAGGTGGCAGTAACTGTAGTACTGCAGGTGTCAGTTATGGTAGGTGTCAGTGCTGGTTGGTATCTGTGGGTATCTTGATTGTAGGTGTTATTGCATGTCATAGGTGTGGTGAGGGTGACAGCAGATGGCAGTAACTGTAGTATTGCTGGTGTCAGTTATGGTGGGTGTCAGTTCTGGCTCTTATCTGTGCGTATCTTGATTGTAGGTGTCATTGCATGTCATAGGTGTGGTGTGGGTGACAGCAGATGGCAGTAACTGTAGTATTGCAGGTGTCAGTTATGGTAGGTGTCAGTGCTGGTTGGTATCTGTGGGTATCTTGATTGTAGGTGTCATTGCATGTCATAGGTGTGGTGTGGGTGACAGCAGATGGCAGTAACTGTAGTATTGCAGGTGTCAGTTATGGTAGGTGTCAGTGCTGGTTGGTATCAGTGGGTATCTTGATTGTAGGTGTCACTGCATGTCATAGGTGGGGTGTAAGTGACAGCAGGTGTCAGTAACTGTAGTATTGCAGGTGTCAGTTACGGTAGGTGTCAGTGCTGGTTGGTATCTGTGGGTATCTTGATTGTAGGTGTCATTGCATGTCATAGGTGTGGTGAGGGTGACAGCAGGTGGCAGTAACTGTAGTATTGCTGGTGTCAGTTATGGTGGGTGTCAGTGCTGGTTGGTATCTGTGGGTATCTTGATTGTAGGTGTCACTGGATGTCATAGGTGTGGTGTAGGTGACAGCAGGTGTCAGTAACTGTAGTATTGCAGGTGTCAGTTATGGTAGGTGTCAGTGCTGGCTGGTATCTGTGGGTATCTTGATTTTAGATGTCACTGCATGTCATAGGTGTGGTGTAGGTGACAGCAGGTGGCAGTAACTGTATTATTGCAGTTGTCAGTTATGGTAGGTGTCAGTGCTGGTTGGTATCTGTGGGTATCTTAATTGTAGGTGTCACTGCATGTCATAGGTGTGGTGTGGGTGACAGCAGGTGTTGCAGGTGTCAGTTATGGTAGGTGTCAGTGCAGGTTGGTATCTGTGGGTATCTTGATTGTAGGTGTCACTGCATGTCATAGGTGTGATGTGGGTGACAGCAGGTGGCAGTAACTGTATTATTGCTGGTGTCAGTTATGGTAGGTGTCAGTGCAGGTTGGTATCTGAGGGTATCTTGATTGTAGGTGTCACTGCATGTCATACGTTTGGTGTGGGTGACAGCAGGTGTCAGTAACTGTAGTATTGCTGGTGTCAGTTATGGTGGGTGTCAGTGCTGGCTCTTATCTGTGGGTATCTTGATTATAGGTGTCACTACATGTCATAGGTGTGGTGTGGGTGACAGCAGGTGTCATAACTGTAGTATTGCAGGTGTCAGTTATGGTGGGTGTCAGTGCTGGTTGGTATCTGAGGGTATCTTGATTGTAGGTGTCGTTGCATGTCATAGGTGTGGTGTGGGTGACAGCAGGTGGCAGTAACTGTAGTATTGCTGGTGTCAGTTATGGTAGGTGTCAGTGCTGGTTGGTATCAGTGGGTATCTTGATTGTAGGTGTCATTGCATGTCATAGGTGTGGTGTGGGTGACAGCAGGTGGCAGTAACTGTATTATTGCTGGTGTCAGTTATGGTAGGTGTCAGTGCTGGTTGGTATCTGTGCGTATCTTGATTGTAGGTGTCATTGCATGTCATAGGTGGGGTGTAAGTGACAGCAGGTGTCAGTAACTGTAGTATTGCAGGTGTCAGTTATGGTAGGTGTCAGTGCTGGTTGGTATCTGTGCGTATCTTGATTGTAGGTGTCATTGCATGTCATAGGTGTGGGTTACAGCAGGTGGCAGTAACTGTAGTACTGCAGGTGTCAGTTATGGTAGGTGTCAGTGCTGGTTGGTATCTGTGGGTATCTTGATTGTAGGTGTTATTGCATGTCATAGGTGTGGTGAGGGTGACAGCAGATGGCAGTAACTGTAGTATTGCAAGTGTCAGTTATGGTGGGTGTCAGTGCTGGCTCTTATCTGTGGGTATCTTGATTGTAGGTGTCATTGCATGTCATAGGTGTGGTGTGGGTGACAGCAGATGGCAGTAACTGTAGTATTGCAGGTGTCAGTTATGGTAGGTGTCAGTGCTGGTTGGTATCTGTGGGTATCTTGATTGTAGGTGTCATTGCATGTCATAGGTGTGGTGTGGGTGACAGCAGGTGTCAGTAACTGTAGTATTGCAGGTGTCAGTTATGGTAGGTGTCAGTGCTGGTTGGTATCTGTTGGTATCTTGATTGTAGGTGTCATTGCATGTCATAGGTGTGGTGTGGGTGACAGCAGGTGGCAGTAACTGTAGTGTTATCATTGAAAGGTGGAAGTTATGGTGGGTATCTGTGGCAGGAAGTGTTACTATTGGATGGTGGCTGTGAGTGCCGCCAGTATAAAATCAAAGGCAATGATTTTCAGTGGCTTGAGGTGTCAGCAGCTGTAGTTCATGGGTCAGTCCTGTGTGATACAACCTGCGTATGGAAAGAGTGGCCAGGATGTACAGGGAGCGGCTGGAGTCCCTGCAGGCTCAGCCCATCAATCACTAGGCTGTGAGGAGAATGCACTATTACCTCCACAGGAATGTGTGTGTTTTGGTTACAGCCCACTATCAGTGGCACCAGCACAGCCCCCAGACCTGAGTGCAGACAATGATTAGCTGAAGGAATTGGTTGCTTCTGCCAATCACAGCCCTGCAAAGCTGCAGCTGATCATGGTGAAGAGGAGAAGGGGAGAGGGAGAGTGACTGTAGCTGAGACACGACAGCAGCAGCAGCAGCAGCTAGGATGTGCGAGACTGACAGCGTTTCAGCTGCTCCCTTGTGTATTTCTCATGTCTGTCCAGAGCAGAAGCTGCATACTAAGCTTGGATAATTCCAGCTGGCTGCACCCTATGAAAGGAGCAATACTGCTGAAAAAGGGCTGCAGATAAAAGTGTATTTCTACACTGTGGATCAGGCAGCGACTGGCACCAGGAAAGGAAACTCTTTTCTTACCTATCACTCACATTTCTGGAGGTCTCTCCATCTTCCTTGCGCCAGCTCATCTCAGATACAGACCTCACAATACGTAAGTCACTCTTTTTTTTTGTGCATAAAGAATCCAAAATAATTTATGTGTAAGTAAAGAAATAAAACTGCACTAAGGAAACAGTCTTCCAGCTCAATGAGAATGTACTTCCTCAATGCACTCTCAAGACAAGGCTCTCAAATCATGGAAGTGCAGTACTTGGGATGGTTAAAAGTTCAGATCAGAATTAGGGGATCTTCATGGGCTGCCAGCTACTGTAATTGCATTGCCCAGCTGTAGCATTATACAGAGGGAAAGCTGAATGTAAACCAGAAATAGAAAATTCAGAAGACAGATGGAGCATAAATAAAAGCATGCTCTCCCTAGTCCATAAGCTGAAAGCATATTGCAGATTACAGGTATTGGATTTATAAAGAATCTTTTTCCTTAAAAGTGATGAGAGAGTGGAAAGAGTCCTTGAAATGATGGATGGTTTGGTTTTTCTGTGGTATGAATTCTGGAGCAGCATTAGAAAGGATGATGGCTGTCTCCGTATATCAGGGTGCTGTGAAGCCAGGAGAACTATCTGAAAGAATGAATGAGTAAATCTCTGTGTATCAGGATGCTGTGTATCCAGGAGAAGTATTAGAAAGGATGAATGGTTGCCTCTCTGTATCAGGATGCTGGGTATCCAGGAGCAGTATTAGAAAGGATGAATGAGTAAATCTGTGTATCAGGGTGCTGTGTATCCAGGAGCAGTATTAGAAAGTATGAATGGTTGAGTCTCTGTGTATCAGGATGCTGTGTATCCAGGAGCAGTATTAGAAAGGATGAATGAGTAAATCTCTGTGTATCAGGGTGCTGTGTATCCAGGAGAAGTATTAGAAAGGAAGAATGGTTGAGTCTCTGTGTATCAGGGTGCTGTGTATCCAGGAGAAGTATAAGAAAGGATGAATGGTTGAGTCTCTGTGTATCAGGGTGCTGTGTATCCAGGAGAAGTATTAGAAAGGATGAATGGTTGAGTCTCTGTGTATCAGGGTGCTGTGTATCCAGGAGAAGTATAAGAAAGGATGAATGGTTGAGTCTCTGTGTATCAAGGTGCTGTGAATCCAGGAGAAGTATTAGAAAGTATGAATGGTTGAGTCTCTGTGTATCAGGGTGCTGTGTATCCAGGAGAAGTATTAGAAAGTATGAATTGTTGAGTCTCTGTGTATCAGGGTGCTGTGTATCCAGGAGAAGTATAAGAAAGGATGAATGGTTGAGTCTCTGTGTATCAAGGTGCTGTGAATCCAGGAGAAGTATTAGAAAGTATGAATGGTTGAGTCTCTGTGTATCAGGGTGCTGTGTATCCAGGTGAAGTATTAGAAAGTATGAATTGTTGAGTCTCTGTGTATCAGGGTGCTGTGTATCCAGGAGAAGTATTAGAAAGGATGAATGGTTGAGTCTCTGTGTATCAGGGTGCTGTGTATCCAGGAGAAGTATTAGAAAGTATGAATTGTTGAGTCTCTGTGTATCAGGGTGCTGTGTATCCAGGAGAAGTATTAGAAAGTATGACTGGTTGAGTCTCTGTGTATCAGGGTGCTGTAAATCCAGGAGAAGTATTAGAAAGGATGAATGGTTGAGTCTCTGTGTATCAGGGTGCTGTGTATCTAGGAGAAGTATTAGAAAGGATGAATGGTTGAGTCTCTGTGTATCAGGGTGCTGTGTATCCAGGAGAAGTATTAGAAAGGATGAATGGTTGAGTTTCTGTGTATCAGGGTGCTGTGTATACAGGAGACGTATAAGAAAGGATGAATGGTTGAGTCTCTGTGTTTCAGGGTGCTGTGTATCCAGGAGAAGTATAAGAAAGGATGAATGGTTGAGTCTCTGTGTATCAGGATGCTGTGAATCCAGGAGAAGTATTAGAAAGTATGAATGGTTGAGTCTCTGTGTATTAGGATGCTGTGTATCCAGGAGATATATAAGAAAGGATGAATGGTTGAGTCTCTGTGTATCAGGGTACTGTGAAACCAGGAGAACTATCTGAAAGAATAAATGGCTGAATCTCCATGTATCAGGGTGCTGTGAATCCAGGAGCAATATTAGAAAGGATGAATGGTTGAGTCTCTGTGTATCAGGGTGTTGTGAATCCAGGAGCAATATTAGAAAGGATGAATGGTTGAGTCTCTGTGTATCAGGGTACTGTGAAACCAGGAGAACTATCTGAAAGAATAAATGGTTGAATCTCCATGTATCAGGGTGCTGTGAATCCAGGAGCAATATTAGAAAGTATGAATGGTTGAGTCTCTGTGTATCAGGGTGCTGTGAAACCAGGAGAACTATCTGAAAGAATAAATGGTTGAATCTCCATGTATCAGGGTGCTGTGAATCCAGGAGCAATATTAGAAAGTATGAATGGTTGAGTCTCTGTGTATCAGGGTGCTGTGAATCCAGGAGCAATATTAGAAAGGATGAATGGTTGAGTCTCTGTGTATCAGGGTGCTGTGAATCCAGGAGCAATATTAGAAAGTATGAATGGTTGAGTCTCTGTGTATTAGGGTGCTGTGAATCCAGGAGCAATATTAGAAAGGATGAATGGTTGAGTCTCTGTGTATCAGGGTGCTGTGAATCCAGGAGCAATATTAGAAAGGATGAATGGTTGAGTCTCTGTGTATCAGGGTGCTGTGAATCCAGGAGCAGTATTAGAAAGGATGAATGGTTGAGTCACTCTGGATCCAGAAGTATTAGAAAATATGAATAAGTGAATTTCTGTATTTCAGGGTGCTGTCAATCCAGGTGAAGTATTAGAAAGTATAAATAGTTAAATCAATGTGAATTGGGATACTGTGAATCCAGGATAAATATTGGAAAGGATGACTGGTTGAATCTTTGTGTATCAGGAGAAGTATTTGAATATATGAATAGTTAAATCTCTGTGTATCAGGATTTGTAAATCCAGGAGAGGTTTTAGAAAGTACGAATGGTTGAATCTCTATGTATCAAGATTATCTAAATCCATTAGGGATGTGAATCGTGTCCTCGATCGTCTTAACGATCGATTTCGGCTGGGAGGGGGAGGGAATCGTATTGTTGCCGTTTGGGGGGGTAAAATATCGTGAAAAATCGTTAAAAATCGTTAAAAATCGAAAAATCGAAAAAACCGGCACATTAAAACCCCCTAAAACCCACCCCCGACCCTTTAAATTAAATCCCCCACCCTCCCGAACCCCCCCCCACAATAACTTAAATAACCTGCGGGTCCAGCGGCGGTCCGGAACGGCAGCGGTCCGGAACGGGCTCCTGCTCCTGAATCTTGTCGTCTTCAGCCGGTGCCATTTTCCAAAATGGCGCCGAAAAATGGCGGCGGCCATAGACGAAAAAGATTGGACGGCAGGAGGTCCTTCCGGACCCCCGCTGGACTTTTGGCAAGTCTCGTGGGGGTCAGGAGGCCCCCCACAAGCTGGCCAAAAGTTCCTGGAGGTCCAGCGGGGGTCAGGGAGCGATTTCCCGCCGCGAATCGTTTTCGTATGGAAAATGGCGCCGGCAGGAGATCGACTGCAGGAGGTCGTTCAGCGAGGCGCCGGAACCCTCGCTGAACGACCTCCTGCAGTCAATCTCCTGCCGGCGCCATTTTTCGTACGGTAAATGGCGCCTCCTGACCCCCACGAGACTTGCCAAAAGTCCAGCGGGGGTCCGGAAGGACCTCCTGCCGTCCAATCTTTTTCGTCTATGGCCGCCGCCATTTTTCGGCGCCATTTTGGAAAATGGCACCGGCTGAAGACGACAAGATTCAGGAGCAGGAGCCCGTTCCGGACCGCTGCCGTTCCGGACCGCCGCTGGACCTGCAGGTTATTTAAGTTATTGTGGGGGGGGGGGGTTCGGGAGGGTGGGGGATTTAATTTAAAGGGTCGGGGGTGGGTTTTAGGGGGTTTTAGTGTGCCGGCTCACGATTCTAACGATTTATAACGATAAATCGTTAGAATCTGTATTGTATTGTGTTCCATAACGGTTTAAGACGATATTAAAATTATCGGACGATAATTTTAATCGTCCTAAAACGATTCACATCCCTAAAATCCATGAAATGTATTAGAACATATGAATGTTGAATCTCTGTATATTAGGGTGCTGTAAATTCATGTGATTTATTTCAAAGAATGAATGGTTGAATCTCTGTCTATCAGGATGATGTGAATCCCGGAGAAGAGTTAGAAAGTATGAATGGTTGATTCCCTGAATATCAGGATGCTGTAAATCAAGGAAATGTATTAGAAATTATGAATGGTGAATTGTTGTGTATCAGGGTGCTGTGTATCCAGGAGCAGTATTTCAAAGGATGAGTGGATGATTCTCCATGTATCAGGGTGCTGTGTATCAAGGAGAAGTATTAGAAAGGATGAATGGTTGAGTCTGTGTATCAGGGTGCTGTGAGTCCAGGAGAATTATTGGAAAGGATGATTGGTTGAACCTTTGTGTATCAGGGTACTGTGAATCCAGGAGAACTATTTGAAAGTATGAATAGGTGAATCTCTGTATATCAGGGTGCTTTGAATCCAGGAGAAGTATTAGAAAGTATGAATAGGTGAATCTCTGTATATCAGGGTGCTTTGAATCCAGGAGAAGTATTAGAAAGTATGAATGGTTGAATCTCTTTTTATCAGGATGCTGTAAATCCAGAAGAAGAATTAGAAAGTATGAATGGTTGAATCTCCATGTATCAGGGTGCTTTGAATCCAGGAGAAGTATTAGAAAGTATGAATGGTTGAATCTCTTTTTATCAGGATGCTGTAAATCCAGAAGAAGAATTAGAAAGTATTAATGGTTGAATCTCCATGTATCAGGGTGCTTTGAATCCAGGAGAAGTATTAGAAAGTATGAATGGTTGAACCTTTGTGTATCAGGGTACTGTGAATCCAGGAGAACTATTTGAAAGTATGAATAGGTGAATCTCTGTATATCAGGGTGCTTTGAATCCAGGAGAAGTATTAGAAAGTATGAATGGTTGAATCTCTTTTTATCAGGATGCTGTAAATCCAGAAGAAGAATTAGAAAGTATTAATGGTTGAAGCTCCATGTATCAGGGTGCTTTGAATCCAGGAGAAGTATTTGAATCTCTGTGTATCAAGATGCTCTAAATCCATGAAATGTATTAGAAAGTATGAATTTTTGAATTTCTGTGTATGAGGGTACTCTATATACAGGAGAAGTATTTGAAAGTATAAATGGTTGAATCTCTGTGTATCAGGATGCTGTAAATCCAGGAAAAGACTTAAAAAGTATGAATGGTTGAAACTCTGTGTATCAGGGTGCTGTAAATGCAGGTCATGTATTTGAATGTATGAATGGTTGAATATCTGTGTTTAAGGGTGCTGTATATCCAGGAAAAGTATTTAAAAGGATGAGGGGTTGAGTCATAGTAACCTAAAAGCACTAAAAATTGTTGCACCCATCGGTCACAGACGGCTGCGCCCTCTCTGTCTCACCTCTTTTCTTTCTCTTTCCTCTCCGCTGGGCAAGATGGCTGCCTCCTCCTCTCTCCGCCAACCTCTCCAGCGTCCCCGGACCAACATGGGCGATTGCGTACGCCATTCTTACACTGAGGTCACTTAGGGCATGCGCGCATGTGCACCGCCCTCTCTTTTGAATACGTCATGGCGAGAACCTCGAGGGTGTCCCCACCACATGACGTCACTACCTCCGGGTTCTTAGCCTCCGATCGCCAATCCAGCTATGAGTTAGCAAGGATTCCGCTTCAGCTAATTTTGATTTCCTTCAGAGACTCCCGCTCTGAGTTCTCATTCCTACAAACCCTCCGGGGTTACGCTGGTTACACCTGGGCATTCTAGGTACCCGCTCCTCGGGGGCCTTATTCGCTCCTACCTACCCTCCTGGGTCACGCTGCTCCAGCAAGGACGCTCAAGGAACCCGCTCCTCGGGGGTCTTGCTTCGCTCCTATCTAGTCTCCAGGTTTCCCAGCTCATCAGGATCCTAGGTACCCGCTCCACAGTGCCTTGCACTCACCTGCCTTCCTCCTGGGTTAATCTGCATCTACTGATGATATCTTGGCTCTGGCGCTCCGGGCTTTGCATCATCTCTACCTCCACTCTGCGAAGGCCATCTCTCCTGCAGCTACCAGTCTTCGTGAGTACCTTCTCTCTTCAGTCTCTCTGCCTTGTCTCACCACAGGATAGATTCTCAGCGTACTCCACTCCACGGACCACTACCGGATCTACCATCGATGACTACATCATCTGTGACTGGGTTCTCAGCCTACCCTGCTCCGCGGACCAGTACCGGACCCTTCACTTCCAGCTTCTGGTGAGACCTTCTCTGCACTTGATACAACTCAGTGCCTGGGCTGAACTTAATCATCAGAGACCTACTCCACTGGCTGAGGAACACAGCTGCTCCTCGGGCATTGCCAACTGCTGTTTAATAAAGCTTCTATTCTCTCTGTGGTCTTTACTGAAGAGTCAGCCTATCGCTGTATTTTCCCGAAGAGGCTCCTACCCGTGGGAGTAGTCATCAATACAGCAACCAGGGGTCCACAAACGTCAAATTGAAAACAGATTGCTAAATCTGTGGACTCGGCTCAGCTCTCAGCCTTACAGGCCATTTCTGGCCTGGCCCAACGGATCACCGAGCAACTAAAGACTCTGGAGTCATTAACCGTCACCTTCAACCAGTTGAACACCCGACTGAAGACCCTGATGGTTCCAGCTGAAGGCTCCTCATCTCAGGTAGTTACTGTCAAGTCTACCGTACCTCTATCAACCCCTACATGGTTTTCTGGGGATACACGGATGTGCAGGGGCTTCATTAACCAATGTAGTATGCATTTTTCTTTGCAACCCAACTATTTTCCTACTGCTATAGCCAAGACCACCTACATCCTTTTATTACTCAAAGGAAGAGCCCTGGCCTGGGCTTCACCGCTCTGGGAACACGGTGATCCTATTTTGAATGATTTTAACCGGCTTTCTAACCCTTTTCAAGTCAGTATTTGATGATCCCGCTCATCAGTCCATTGCAGGATCTAATCTGCTGCATCTTCAGCAAGGGAACAAGCCTCTACTGGACTATGTGTTTGAATTTAAGACTTTAGCATCCGAACTCCATTGGGACCTGGGGTGCTTGCATGCCATTTTCTTAGAGGTTCTCAACTCTCAACTGAAGGATGAATTAGTGACTCGTGAATTGCCTGATACCCTGGAATCTCTCATCAATTTAGCCGGGAGGATTGATCGCTGCATTTGAGATCATACCCAGGAGGCTAAGAATCCCAAGAAGCACATCTCAGGAGGTACCCATCCTAAGCCTTTGCACACAGCTCCAACCCCCACAATTGCCTCCTAGCGAGGAGGATGAGCCAATGCAGTTAGGCCGCAGCCATTTAACCTCTAAGGACAGACGCTACAGTAAACGCATGGGTCTATGCATGTACTGTGGTCACTCCGGCCATGCTGTCCAGACTTGTCCTACCTGTCCGGGAAACATGCAGACCTAGGATCTGCTGGAAGACTCTTCCTAGGTCTAACTTCACCTACTCCTCCATTATCACTTCCTGTCTTGCTTATCTGCGGAAGCCTGGAGTTTCAGACACTTGCCCTCATAGACTCTGGGGCCGGAGGAACTTTATTTTGAAACAGCTGGTGGAACATCTACGAATCCCTACGACACCCACAGCTACGCCTTTGCTGCTATCTTCTATACACGGAGAACCACTTCCGGGAGAAGTCTCTCTCACCACTCAGCCCATTTGCCTTCGCACTGGGGCTTTACACTCAGAGACAATCTCCTTTCTTGTTCTTGAGAAAGCCATCCACCAAGTGGTGCTCGGCCTACCCTGGTTACAGAATCACATGCCTCAATTTAACTGGGCTACTTTGGAATTGTCACGATGGGGTCCTGACTGCCATGGTCGATGTCTGTCTAAAATAAAAAATAACCCCTGTGCCATGTATGCCCACCATACCATTTTTACCCGGTCTACTACCACAATATTCATCTTTCCAGGATCTTTCTCCAAACAAGCAGCAGACAAATTACCTCCGCATCAGATTTTTTATTGTGCAATCAACCTGAAGCCCAATACAGAGCCTCCCAAGGGAAGGGTGTAAGAACATAAAAATATAAGAACATGCCATACTGGGTCAGACCAAGGGGCCATCAAGCCCAGCATCCTGTTTCCAACAGTGGCCAATCCAGGCCATAAGAACCTGGCAAGTACCTAAAAACTAAGTCTATTCCATGTTACCGTTGCTAGTAACAGCAGTGGCTATTTTCTAAGTCAACTCAATTAATAGCAGGTAATGGACTTCTCCTCCAAGAACTTATCCAATCCCTTTTTAAACACAGCTATACTAACTGCACTAACCACATCCTCTGGCAACAAATTTCAGAGTTTAATTGTGCGTTGACTGAAAAAGAACTTTCTCCGATTGGTTTTAATTGTGCCACACGCTAACTTCATGGAGTGCCCCCTAGTCTTTCTATTATCCGAAAGAGTAAATAACCGATTCACATCTACCCATTCTAGACCTCCCATGATTTTAAACACCTCTATTATATCCCCCCTCAGAATCACATAACGCATCTTTAATATACATAGGTCTCTGTTCATCTTTTTAGATTTCTTTGGAATGAGTTACACTATTTGGTTTATTGTTTATTTTATGCTCTGCCACTTGATTTATATTTTATATGTTTTTATGGTATGTCTTTGTATTTTATTTTATTCATTTTGTTCTATTTATTCAATGTGAGGTTTCTACATTTCAATGTTTTTTTAAATGTTTTTATATTTATTTCCTTTTTTTAGTTAAAATAATGTTCTTTTATATGTATTTATTATGGTTTTATGTATGTTTATTCATAGCCCGAGGCAGCCACTAGAAGGTGGCGAAACTCGGCCTGAGTCGGGCGAATTTTATCAATTATTTAACACGTCTCCACCCATTAAAGTTTTTGGAAAAGACTTCACTGGCATCTATTCCTGTTGTTGTTCCTCACGGCTTTTCTAGATTGCCTACCTTGTTGTTTTTTGGGGCCCGCATCCAGGAGCAGGCAAGCTCCTTGCAAAGGCCCCAAGTGACTGGTGAGAAGCCCTTTTAAAGGGCTGAAGAAAGACAATGAATGATGTCATCAAACGGGGCCGCACGCTCTTTAAGTACTGAGAAGAGGAGCGGCTACGCGCCTACGGAGAAGCAGGGCTGGGACAGCAGCGGCGACGTTCATGCCGCAAAAAAACGAGGCTGGTGGCGGAACTCCTGCAGCGGAACAGGGCAGAATGACGGCAGAGGAGGAGGATCCAATCGGTTCTCTGCTGCAGAGGAGAGATAATGTCAGCGACTTTCGAGCCGCGTGAGGACAAGGTCAGCGGCAGCTCCTTTCGCCACAGAGAGAGAACAACAGTGGCGCTCCCGCCAGGCAAGGAAGGGCAGCAGCAGTGGCGCAGAGCAGGGCTGGTGAGACCAGCAAAGGTGAGAGGCTGTTTGTGGCTGGGGCCTGCGAGCAGCATTATAACAATAAGAGTATAGTGATAACAGTATACTACCGTCGACCTGGAGAAAACGGTCAGCAGATGATGAAATGCTAAGAGAAATCAGGGAAGCTAACCAATTTGGCTGTGCAGTAATAATGAGAGATTTCAATTACCACAATATATCCGTATCAATTAGTCCAATGTACAATGAAAACAACAGTATACCTAAAACCATGTTATATCAATAGAGATTTTGTAACTTTTGTGAAAATTAATTTGTGAATCAATTTATCTTAATATATTGGAAATTCATACTACCCATGGTTTGCAAGTATGTAACTTGTAATTTTTACCGCTACGGGTCTTTTTAATCATCGGTCCATAACCTATATTTTTTTATATTTGCAAATTTTTGCTTTGAATTATTTCTTGTTTTTTATAAAAATGTGGAAAAGGTACTTCCCTTTAATGGTGCAATCGCGCTTCAAGAGTCCAAGGTCCGGAGTTTAAGAAGGCAAGTCCAACGTGTCCACGTTTCGCGGGCTGCTACTTCAGGGACTGCACCGGACAGTTCACGATGTGAAATATTCTCCAGTTGGTGCTTGTCGGGTTAAGTGTGTCAGTAATAACTTCCCAAGTTTTATTCAAGGTCCAGAAATGGCGGCAAGGTCTGAGAGAAATTAATCTGAAATATGGAATTGGGGTTCGCTTGGTGGAGTATTGGCTCAAGACCGCTCCTGCACCAATAGCAGATGCGTCGACTTCAACTATGAAGGGGCGGTTAGGATCCGGGTGGCGTAAACACAAGCCAGTACAGAAGGTCTCTTTCAAGGCATGAAACACTGATTGAGCCTTGGGACTCCACACTTGAGGATCATATCATTTCCTGGTCATAGCAGTGAGTGAAGTGGCCAACATAGAGTAATTGGCGATGAAGTTTCAATAGTAATTTGTGAATCCAAGGAATCTCTGTAGGGCTTGGAGGTCCACTGGTTGAGGTCAATCTCGAATACCTTGTAGTTTGTCGGAGTCCATGGTGAAACCGCAATGGGAGATAATATAGCCAAGAAATGGGAGACTGGGTTGCTCAAAAATACACTTCTCCAATTTAGCATAGAGATGGTAGTCTCTGGATGCTGGAGGACTATTTGAATGTGGGAACGATGAGACTTCAGATCCTTGGAGAAGATTAATATAGCGTCTAGATACACTACAACGAAGGAGTACAAAAGGTCCCGGAAAATCTCGTTCATTAGCCGCTGGAAGACTGCAGGAGCATTGCAAAGCCCGAAGGGCATTACTACGTACTAGTAGTGTCCGTATCTTGTGTTGAAGATGGTTTTCCAGATGTCTTCTGGTTGGATCTGTACTAGATTATATGCCCCACGTAGATCTAGTCTGATAAATACTTGAGTGCCTTTAGGCGATCAAACAGTTCACTGATAAGTGGCAGTGGATATCGGTCCTTACGGGTTACTGTGTTCAAACTTCTGGAGTCTATACATGGTCTGAGATTGCCATCCTTTTTCTTTACAAAGAAGAATCCGGTGCCTGCCGGGGAAGTAGAGGGTCTTATGAACCCCATGGCCAAATTTTCCTTGATGTATACTGACATGGCTTGGGTTTCTGGAGGTCAAAGAGGATAGGTTCTACATTTGGGAGGCATGGTACCAGGTAGGAGTTCCATGGGACAGTTGAACTCTCGGGATGGAGGCAGGATATTGGCGTTTTGTTTGGAGAACAAGTCTTTGAATTCCAAATATGGAGCAGGTAACCCCGAGAGGGTTGTAGAGCTTAGGACTGTCATGGATGGAGACACTTGCCGTAGACAGTGGGTTTGACATTGATGACACCACTAGGTGAGTTGCAGGGATTGCCAGTCGAATCAGGGTGCATGTAGCTGAATCCAAGGAAGTCCAAGGACCACAGGGTGTGTTGATCGCTTCAATATCAGGAGGGAGATCTCCTCATCATGGAGGGTCCTAACGGTGAGGCGAAAGGCCAAAGTACGATAAGTGATCTGATCAGAGAGAGGTTCTCCCTGAATTGAGGCAATGCGCAGTGGGATATCCAGTGGTTGGACAGGAAACAGAGAGTAGGATTAAATGGTCAATTTTCTCAGTGGAAAAGGGTAAACAGTGGAGTGCTTCAGGGATCTGTACTTGGACCAGTGCTTTTCAATATATTTATAAATGATCTGGAAAGGAATACGACGAGTGAGGATATCAAATTTGCGGATGATACAAAATTATTCACAGTAGTTAAATCACAAGTGGATTGTGATACATTACAGGAGGACCTTGCAAGACTGGAAGATTGGGCATCCAAATGGCAGATGAAATTTAATGCAGACAAGTGCAAGGTGTTGCATATAAGGAAAAATAACCCTTGCTGTAGTTACACGATGGTAGGTTCCATATTAGAAGCTACCACCCAGGAAAAAGATCTAGGCATCATAGTGGATAATACTTTAAAATCGTCGGCTCAGTGTGCTGCAGCAGTCAAAAAAGCAAACAGAATGTTAGGAATTATTAGGAAGGGAATGGTTAATAAAACGTAAAATGTCATAATGCCTCTATATCGCTCCATAGTGAGACCACACCTGGAATACTGTGTACAATTCTGGTCACCACATCTCAAAATAGATATAGTTGCAATGGAGAAGGTACAGAGAATGGCAACCAAAATGATAAAGGGGATGGAACAGCTCCCCTATGACGAAAGGCTGAAGAGGTTAGGGCTGTTCAGCTTAGAGAAGAGATGGCTGAGGGGGGATATGATAGAGGTCTTTAAGATCATGAGAGGTCTTGAACGAGTAGATGTGAATCGGTTATTTACCCTTTCAAATAATAGAAGGACTAGGGGGCATTCCATGAAGTTAGCAAGTAGCACATTTAAGACTAATCAGAGATAATTCTTTTTCACTTAACGCACAATAAAGCTCTGGAATTTGTTGCCAAAGGATGTGGTTAGTGCAGTTAGTGGAGCTGGGTTCAAAAAAGGTTTGGATAAGTTCTTGGAGGAGAAGTCCATTGTCGGCTATTAATCAAATTTACTTAGGGAATAGCCACTGGCACTGCTATTAATTGCATCAGTAGCATGGGATCTTCTTAGTGTTTGGGTAATTGCCAAGTTCTTTTGGCCTGGTTTGGCCTCTGTTGGAAACAGGATGCTGGGCTTGATGGACACTTGGTCTGACCCAGCATGGCAATTTCTTTTGTTCTTATGTATCTGAAGGAGTGTGACACTCTCCTCTAAAATTAAATTTGCACTCACCCCAGTGTCCACGAGGGCGGTGGTGGCAAGAGAACATGACTCCCTAAGAAGGGAGATAGGTAGCAACAGTTGAGGGCCAGCAACTGTAGCGCCCAAGCTTGGGACCCCGGCCAGGCCCAGGCTTTTGGAGTGTCCGGACTCACAGGACAAGTCTGGAGGAGGTGTCTGGGACCCCCGCAATACAAGCATAGACTCGTTTTTCTTCATCGGAGATGTTCCTCTGGAGTCAGGCAGCCATGGTTGATTTGCATTGGTTCCTCAGGTGGTTGAGGGGCCACTGGTAAGGTCTTCATCTGGGGACTCATTGAACGGGGTGGCCGTGGAGCAGAAGGTCGGATAGCTCTTATCTCCTGATGCCGTTGCCTAAGGACAGTAGTTGATTCTACCGACCAGGGAAATCAGGTCCTCCAGAGGTTCAGGGATCTCGCGAGCGGCTAGCTCATCTTTAAGGGCAGGAGACAGTCCCTCGAGGTAGAGTGCCCTTAGGCAGTCTTATTGCAAACCCAACTCAGTTGCTAGAGTTCTGAACTTCACTGTGTATTCCGCGAGCAAGTGCAAACCTTGACAGAGGTGGAATAGGTGGTGGCCAGTGACCGCCTGTCGACCTGGGTCCTCGAAGGTGCATTGGAAGACAGAGATGAACTGAGGGAGCTGGTGAAGAATTGGGTCAGAATGCTCCCAGAGCAGGGAAGCCCATGCCAGGGCCTTCCCCTCAAGGCGTGACAGGATGAAGGTGATCTTAGTTGCCTGGTCGGGAAAGAGCGAGGGTTGCAGTGAGAACTGCATATAACACTGATTTATGAAGCCTCGACAGAGGCACAGATCTCCATTAAAACAGGGTGGAGCTGGGAGGGCCAGTGGTGCCCATGAGGGCGAGGTATGGGCAAGATCCCCTGGCTTGGCCATGGCAGATTCCTCCATTTGAGTACCCATCCTTTCCACAGAGGCGGCCAACGCTTCCAGGACCCATTATTGCTCTCAGACTCGAGTAGCCAGACCAGAGATAGCCTGCAAGGCAGAAGACTCCACCAAGTCCATGGCCTTGGCAACCTATTACGCTGGAGATGGACCCTTGGTCTGGTGCAGGATTGGAACGGTCCTCTGGTCAGACCTAGAGAGCGCCTGCCTCCAGGAGGTGGAGCAAATGAGGAGACAGAGGCTAGCTGAAGCATCGCCAATAACAGTCCATGGTTTCCGCAGGTTGAGCCCCTGGGTACCCAAACTGCCTGGACTTAGGTGGGCCTCAGGTGATCTCCTGGAGAGGTAGTGGAGAGGTGTGCCCACCACGAGCAAGGGTGCACCGCTGATGCAGAGAGTTTGGATTAGACCCGAACTGGAAGCTCCGGAGACCTCAGGGAGATAACAGTCGAGGAAGGTTCTTCGGGCTAGACAGGCAACGCCAGCAGATCTAGTCAGGTGAAAGCTGTGGGTAGATTCCAAGCAGGTTGGTCTGGTAGTCACAGTAGGCCAGAAGAGTGTCCGAGTGAAGCGCAAGGGTCAGAGCCAGAGTATTAGTCCAGGGGTGGTCAGCCAAAGCAGAGGTCAATACCAAGGTCAGTCTGAGCATAGTCAAGGCAAGCGAGGGTCAGTTCCAGGCAGCAGACAAGAGAATGGTCAGGCAGGCAGAGGTCAGTACCAGAGACCACTTCGGGGAGGTACTCCTTGTTCCAGTGTCTCAGGAATAAGGAGACACTGGAACAAGGAGACACTGGAACACAAGAAGGCGACCTACTACACCATGGTGTCGACCCAATTGCCAAGGCGAGGTCCTGGGGACAGGACCTTGCTAATTATAGGGCTTTCAAGTGATGTCATCAATCAGTACCCATCTTGGTTTTCCCGCACTGGGCCCTTTAAGTTCAAGCACGTCGACCGCTTGCACGCCTAGGGATGGGGCCGAGGCGGCCAATGACGCGGAGCCCTGATGGGAGCTCTGCTGTGAGGCCTGCGGTGTGGAGGAAGCCGTAGAGGGCCGTGATGAGCAACGGAGATGGCAGGAACTGGCAGCAGTGGCAAGACCGGAGCTGGTTGAGGGCAGTGCAATGTGAGCAGGCACCCATGCAGCCAGGACGTGCAACAAGCAAATAACCTGGACCAGATGGTATGCATCCTAGGGTTCTGAAGGAACTAAAAAATGAAATTTCAGACCTATTAGTTAAAATTTGTAACCTATCATTAAATTCATCCATTGTTCCTGAACACTGGAGGCTGGCCAATGTAACCGCAATACTTAAAAATGGCTCCAGGGGCGATCTGGGAAACTATAGAACAGTGAGACTGACTTCATGGCCGGGAAAAATAGTGGAATCTATTCTAAAGATCAAAAATCACAGAACATATAGAAAGACATGGTTTAATGGAATAAAGTCAGCATGGATTTACCCAAGGGAAGTAATGCCTCACAAATCTGCGTTATTTTTTTTTGAAGGGGTTAATAAACAAGTGGATAAAGGTGAACCAGTTGATGTATAGGGCTTTCAAGTGATGTCATCAATCAGTACCCATCTTTCTTGATGGTCACGTCACACTAAAGAAATTCATAAATAACATTCTAAAAGACGGCTTCTTTAAACTCCACACACTAAAAAAACTCAAACCCTTATTACATCCCCCCGATTTCGTACAGTTCTCCAAACCACAATCTTCGCCAAAACCGACTACTGCAATTCCCTACTCCTCGGCCTACCTAATAATGCCATCCATCCCATTCAAATCTTACAAAACACCACAGCCCGGATCTTGACCAATTTACGTAGACATGACCATATTACACCTGTTCTAAAAGACCTACATTGGCTTCCAATTGCCTCCCGCATACAATATAAGGCTCTCTCTCTCATCCACAAAGCCCTATACAATCCCGAAATGAACTGGTTCAATGAATCCTTCCGTTTACACCAGTCTAATAAGCCCACCAGACTAGCACATCTAGCAACCATGCCTATCCCCTCTCCTAAACTCTATAAACTCACTTCCACAAGAGCCCGTGCACTATCGATAGCCGGGCCGACCCTCTGGAACAAAATGCCTGTTGAACTACGGCAAGAAGAATGCCTCAAATCTTTCAAGCGGAAGCTCAAGACCTGGCTCTTTGCAAAAGCATACACTTAATTTTTCACTATACCTCACCACTGTTCCCACTCTCCACACTCCTCCCCTGTTTCCCTTTCTTCCGCCCCACTCTCCCCTCCCTTTTCTCCCCCACCTTCTTTTCTTTCTCTCTGCCCCCCTCTTTCCTTGCTCTCCTCCCTTCTCTTCCCCATCTTATCTCCTAGCCTGATTAAAATTAACCTCATAGTTTTCTTTCTTTTGTACATATGTATATAATTGCAATTCTTGTATATAATTTTATTGCAAAACTTCCCATATTATTGTTCCCCCCTCTCGTTAATGCCTTGTTATCATGTTTTTTACTGTTCAATGTAAAGCGCCATGCCGTGCGTTTGTTTTTGCGTTACAATGTGAACCGATATGATATCCTGGATGAATGTCGGTATATAAAAATTTTAAATAAATAAATAAATGTAAAGTATTTGGATTTTCAGAAGAAATTTGACAAAGTCCCTCATGAGCGGCTTCTAAGAAAATGAAAAAGTCATGGGATAAGAGCCGATGTCCTTTCATGAATTACAAACTGGCTAAAAGACAGGAAACAGAGAGTAGGATTAAATGGTCAATTTTCTCAGTGAAAAAGGATAAACAGTGGAGTGCCTCAAGGATCTGTACTTGGAGCGATGCTTTTCAATATATTTATAAATGACCTGAAAAGGAAACCAACGAGTGAGGTTATCAAATTTGCAGATGATACAAAATTATTCAGAGTAGTTAAATCACAAGCGGATTGTGATAAAATGCAGGAGGACCTTGCGAGACTGGAAGATTGGGCATCCAAATGGCAGATAAATTTAATGTGGATAAGTGCAAGGTGATGCATATAGGGAAAAATAACCCATGCTATAGTTACACAATGTTAGGTTCCATATTAGTGCTACCACCCAAGAAAGAGATCTAGGAGTCATAGTGGATAACACATTGAAATCGTCGGTTCAGTGTGCTGCGGCAGTCAAAAAAGCAAACAGAATGTTGGGAATTATTAGAAAGGGAATGGTGAATAAAATGGAAAATGTCATAATGCCTCTGTATCGCTCCATGGTGAGACCGCACCTTGAATACTGTGTACAATTCTGGTCGCTGCATCTCAAAAAAGATATAATTGTGATGGAGAAGGTACAGAGAAGGGCTACCAAAATGATAAGGGGAATGGAACAGCTCCCCTATGAGGAAAGACTAAAGAGGTTAGGACTTTTCAGCTTGGAGAAGAGATGGCTGAGGGGGGATATGATAGAGGTGTTAAAATCATGAGAGGTCTAGAACGGGTAGATGTGAATCAGTTATTTACACTTTCGAATAATAGAAGGACTAGGGGGCATTCCATGAAGTTAGCAAGTAGCATATTTAAGACTAATCGGAGAAAATTCGTTTTCACTCAATGTACTATTAAGTTCTGGAATCTGTTACCGGAGCATGTGGTTAGTGCAGTTAGTGTAGCTGAGTTTAAAAAAGGTTTGGATAAGTTCTTGGATGAGAAGTCCATTAACTGCTATTAATCAAGCTGAGTTAGGGAATAGCCACTGCTATTAATTGCATCAGTAGCATGGGTTCTTCTTAGTGTTTGGGTAATTGCCAGGTTCTTATGGCCTGGTTTGGCCTCTGTTGGAAACAAGATGCTGGGCTTGATGGCCCTTTGGTCTGACCCAGCATGGCAATTTTTTATGTTCTTAACAGGAAATGGTTATTTATCTTTTCAAATGGTACAAGGACAAGGGTACACTCCATGAGCCAACAGGTAGCACATTTAAAACAAATCAGAGAAAGTATTTTTTCACTCAGTGTACAATTAAATTGTAGAATTTGTTGTCATAGGATGTGGGGAAAGTGGTTAGCATAAGTGGGTTTCAAAAGGGTTGGACAAATTCCTGGAGGAAAAATCCATAAACAGTTATTAGCCAGGAAGACCTGGGAAAACCACTGCCTATCCCTGGTTATGAGTGAGAATGATTGGGATACTGCTATGTACTGGGACCGGGATTGGCCACTTTTGGAGACAGGTTGCTGGGCTTGAAAGACATTTGGTCTGACCCAGTATGACATTGTTATGTTCTTACGTTTTTTGAAATTTAATTTCTACTCTTACTACATGCTGTTCTCCCCTTCTTCTGCCCTATGTCTCTGTCTGTCTCTTTCAAGTCATAATCAATTCAGTGCTCTTCTATGCCCATTCATGACTGGATATCTAAGTGTTATACGTATAAGCAGCTGGTAATAATAATAATTTATTATTATTATTAATTATGCACACTTCCAGTGTTGGGGCCAAAGTTAAGATGTGCTTTGCAGAGAGTATCCCTCCTATGTAATACCTCCAGTTACATCAGGATACTCCTTTTAGAGTGTGTATCATTTTACTTGGCCATGCATTTCTGCTCATGGATGCAGGAAATCATTCCTAGAATCCTACTGAACATTTTACACTTATTACTGGCAATGGAATATCTTAAGTTTCAGAAAATATAGTTAGTAGACATCAGTCATCTTCCTCTATCTAAGATTTTGGATGGTAGAAGAACAGATACTAATGTTGTTTTTTCTCTCCTTTTAGAGGATATTAATGGACCCCTACAATGACCTGGGTGCAGAAAATATCTGCAGGAAGAGAAGTCTCCATATCCTTCCGTCTCTGACCAGTAATCATTTATAAACTTTCTGGTAAATGCACTGCAATGGTGACATGAACTTCTCCAGAGTGGTACAAGCACCCCCTTGTTTCGAGTCATCATGCTGGTTTAAGAGAAAGAAACATTTAGATGAATGTGCTAGAAAATGAATGTGATTGTGAAATTTCGTCGAAGCTTCCGATCTCTAACACTTTTCTTAGTCATGTTCTGCTTAGTCAGCATTGCGATATCAGTCTATTACCTATATACTAGTACTAAGCAGGAACTGGCACTGACAACGCCAGAGTTAGCATGTGGCAACCTCAAACTCTTACCCTACAGATCCAGGAAGGGGAGAACAACTAAGCCAATTGACCCATCAAAAACGGAGCCTAAAATCTTGCTCTTTGTAGAGACGCAGTACTCCCAGCTAGGTCAGGACATTGTAGCAATCCTGGAATCCAGTAGGTTTCAGTACCACATGGTGATCGCACCTGGGAAAGGAGATATCCCACATCTGACGGAGAATGGAAAAGGAAAATACGCTCTTCTCATTTATGAGAATGTTCTCAAGTATGTGACCATGGACTCATGGAACAAGGAGCTTGTGGAAAAGTACTGTGTGGAATACAGTGTCAGCATCATTGGATTTCACAAATCCAATGAGAACAGCATGCCAAACACTGAAATGAATGGTTTCCCTCTCCAGGTTTTCAATAACGTAGCTCTTAAAGACTGTTTTATAAACCGCCATTCACCTTTGCTTCATATTACCAAAGTACCACCTATTTTAAAGGGACCTCTTCCTGGAGAAGACTGGTCAGTTTTTCAGTATAATCACTCCACCTACCTGCCTGTACTTCTTGCTGAGTTGCAGACCCCAGAGAGCTCTGCCATGTCCTTCCCTAAATCTTCTCCCTATGCCACTGTTATCCAGGACTTGGGCCTTCATGATGGCATTCAGCGAGTTCTTTTTGGGAACAACTTGAACTTCTGGTTGCACAAAGTCATCTTTGTGGATTCTGTTTCTTTCCTGTCAGGGAAGAAGTTCCACCTGTCTTTGGATAGGTACATTCTTGTGGACATTGATGACATCTTTGTAGGGAAGGAAAGAACCAGGATGAATGCCAATGATGTGAAAGTAAGTAACAAGAGCAAAGGATGTTTGTGATAAAAAGCACATAAATATATCTGAAGCTGAAAAACACTGAAGTAAATCAACAGAAAACAGACTGTTTCCTGACTGGATATACTGAAGTAACTCACCAGTAAACAATTGGTTTCCTGACTCGTTATACTGAAGTAAATCACCAGTAAACAGTCGGTTTCCTGACTGGTTATACTGAAGTAAATCACCAGTAAACAATTGGTTTCCTGACTGGATATACTGAAGTAACTCACCAGTAAACAACGGGTTTCCTGACTCTTTATACTGAAGTAAATCACCAGTAAACAATTGGTTTCCTGACCAGTTATACTGAAGTAAATCACCAGTAAACAGTCAGCTTCCTAATACTGAAGTTAATCACTAGTAAACAATTGGTTTCCTGACTCATTATACTGAAATAAATCACAAGTAAACATTTGGTTTCCTGACTAGCTATACTGAAGTAAATCACCAGCAAATATTCAGTTATACTGAAGTAAATCACCAGTAAACATTCGGTTTCCTGACTGGTAATAATGAAGTAAATCACCAGTAAACAGTAAACAGTCGGTTTCCTGACTGTTTATACTGAAGTAAATCGCCAGTAAACATTCGGTATCCTGACTGTTTATACTGAAGTAAATCACCAGTAAACAGTCCGTTTCCTGACTGGTTATACTAAAGTAAATCACCAGTAAACAGTCAGTTTCCTAACACTGAAGTAAATCACCAGTAAACAATCAGTATCCTGACCGTTTATACTGAAGTAAATCACCAGTAAACAATCAGTATCCTGACCAGTTATAGTGAAGTAAATCACCAGTAAACAGTCGGTTTCCTGACTGGTTATACTGAAGTAAATCACCAGTAAACATTCGATATCCTGACTGTTTATACTGAAGTAAATCACCAGTAAACAGTCGGTTTCCTGACCGATTATACTGAAGTAAATCACCAGTAAACATTCGATATCCTGACTGTTTATACTGAAGTAAATCACCAGTAAACAGTCGGTTTCCTGACTCATTATACTGAAGTAAATCACCAGTAAACAATCCGTATCCTGACTGGTTATACTGAAGTAAATCACCAGTAAACAGTCGGTTTCCTGACTGGTTATACTGAAGTAAATCACCAGTAAACATTCGATATCCTGACTGTTTATACTGAAGTAAATCACCAGTAAACAGTTGGTTTCCTGACCGATTATACTGAAGTAAATCACCAGTAAACAGTCGGTTTCCTGACTGGTTATACTGAAGTAAATCACCAGTAAACGTTCGGTATCCTGACTGTTTATACTGAAGTAAATCACCAGTAAACAGTCGGTTTCCTGACTGGTTATACTGAAGTAAATCACCAGTAAACAATCAGTATCCTCACTGGTTATATTGTAGTAAATTACCAAAAAGAAAGTGTTGGAGGAATAACCCTAAAAGCTTACAAGTACAAAAATAGAGGGGTCCTAAAATATAAACAAAATGTTACTTTGGTTATCAGCATTATCTAAAAGTATCTGATATTCAAAGTAGGTGTCAGGAAAGCTGATGGCTTCTGTGTCCTGCTCAGAAAAGCCTAGGACTGACTGGACTATCAGTCATCTACCTAAAATACAGAACCATTTTTTAGAGATTTTTTTTCAAAAGCATATAAAACTCGAAAAATACAACAGTCTTAATCTGTAGTAAGCCCAACACGGGCAGTGTTTCACTGAATTCAGCTTCCTCAGGGGTACGATGTCATTATATCCCACTAACATGACTGTTGTCTGGAAAACAGTTAATAACATAGTAAGATGATTGTTAAGAGAAACTTATCAAAAAAGTGCTTATCTGCAGGCCAAAAGGATACCATTCCAGGAGGGACATGTAGTCTCAGCAAAATGTCTTAACAAACCACTGAAGGAAAAAGCAAACATTCCATTGAAAGGTCAAAAACGACATCAAACAAGGAAATCACCTGCAAGCCATCGCAGAATAAGAATGTCAGGAGTCTGACGTAACAAACACACAGTCAGTTCAAGCTAAATAAATGGTCAAATCTAACTCAGCATTCAGTCCGCTAGGAGAGACTGATTATAATCAATGTAATGTCATACATATACACAGATGACAACGTACAACTCGAACAGCTTGTAAATTACAGCTAGAAATACCATCACTCCCATTAGCCAAGCTTTTCACCACAAGAAACAGAGCCATATCCATCGCTGGCCCGAAATTATGGAACTCACTTCCTGATCATTTGAGCTCACAAAGTAACATTAAATTATTTATTTATTTATGTATTGCTTTTATAAACCGAAGTTCAAGTAACAGGGTTACTTATCAGTTTGGTTTACATTCCAACAAGCACGCAAACAATGAAAACAATTGTCTTACATTAAACAGGGAAGCGAACAACTTGGATGAACATAACTTGGAAGAACCAGAGAAATAAAGAGTAGCGGTAGCTGGACTTGTGGGGTATCAAGCCTGCAGGTAGGGGAGGGATGGCTGAAGGGGGGGGAAGAGGGAAAGGTGAAACTATCGATTTATTAATATATGGGATGTATACTTAGGGGGAAGGCCTTGGGTGCGGGCAGTCCGAGAAGCTGTGGAGGGTCCGTGATGTTATGGGAAAGCTTGGCAGAACAGAAAAGTCTTTAGTCTTTTTTAAAACGTGTTTGGATATTGTTCCAGCCTGAGGTCCGGTGGGAGCGAATTCCACTGTTTGGGGCCGGCCATGGAGAGAGCTCTTTTTCTTAAAGAGGTTTTGATAGATGAAGCCTGTAGGGTACCTCTTTGCGCTAGTCTAATCGGGCGGGAAGAGGTGTGAAGTTGAAGAGGCATTTTGAGGTCCAGCGGGGTGATGTTGTGAATGGCTTTATGGATGATTGATAAAAATTTATAGAGTATTCTAAATTTGACTGGGAGCCAGTGGAGATTCTTTAGAATTGGTGATATGTGGTCCCTTTTGTTGGACTTTGTAAAAATCCTAGCTGTTGCATTTTGTAACAGCTGTAGAGGCTCTAGGGAGTTGTCTGGAAGGCCGTGAAAAAGTGAATTACAATAATCAATTTTTGAGAAAATGATTGATTGTAAAACTGATCTGAAATCATAGAAGTGGAGGAGGGGTCTTAGTCTTTTTAAAACTTGGAGTTTAAAAAAGAGCTCAAAACTTGGATATTCAGGCAAACATTCAAGGATGATATTAGCTAAGACCACAGAACACTTCTAATACATATACTTTTCGGGTATGACACAGAACGTTTTTAAGCTAGAATACTTTCGAAAAAAAACTCATTAATCATCACTCAGACATATTCACCCAATATACATGGTTGAATCACTTATAGACCCTGTTTAAATGTTGATGTTATTTGTAATAATTAGTTTGTGGTTTCAGTTTTTCTGTTAAATGTAATAAGTTGTTGTAATTGTAAACCGGGGTGAAGGCTTTTGCTATACCTCGGTATAATAAAACTCTTAAAAAAATAAATAAATAAACAAATAAATAAATAAATAAATAGATAAATTTTAAGAACATAAGAACATGCCATACTGAGTCAGACCAAGGGTCCATCGAGCCCAGCATCCTGTTTCCAACAGTGGCCAATCCAGGCTATAAGTACCTGGCAAGTCATCAAAGTTTACGATTACAGTTGCCTCCATGCCAGTGAGCAGTCACATGATCAATGACACAAAAGTGTAAATCATCAAACAAATGGAGTTCCTCATCACAATGGGCTATCAGGGGAACATTAAGACGATGATGTGACAAGTTTGAGTGATGCTTAATCATCCGGGTTTCTTATCATGTGCATAGTCTTCCCCACATAAACTTTCTCACAGGGGCATTTAATCAGATATAGCACTTGATCTCATCATTAAACCAGCTGACAAGAAAGGTAAGATCATTTTACTCAATCGACAGCAGTATGTAAGAGAGAGCAATTGATAACTAAATGATCTTTGTTTTTATCGGCAACTTTAACAAGATCTGACATCTGATCTTCAACAAGAGAAAATGATAAATCAATTGAAACCCCACTACCCACGTAATAGACACCATTCCCATTACAGAACTAAAAAAAACTAGCCAACACAATAACACAATAACACCAACACTAACGAAGATTATCAACCTCTCACTAGATGAAGGAGTAATGCCTGATACCTTGAAAGGAGCCATAATCAAACCAATCATTAAGAAAAAGAACCTCAACCTCCTAAATCTTAACTATAGACCAGTTTCCAACTTACCCCTATTAGTTAAGCTAATTGAAAAACAGTACAAAAACAACTGTCAAACCACATTGAAAGCAACAACATATTTTACCCAGCACAACATGGTTTTCATAAACACTACAGTACTGAAACCTTGCTCTTAGCCTTATCAGATACCATCTTAAGAGGTTTCGATACAGGAACACATTACATTCTAGTTCTATTAGATCTCTCCGCAGCATTTGACACTGTAATACACATATTAAGTTGTCTTTTTGGGCTTTTGCTTTATATTGTAATAATTGATCTCTATCAGAAAATGTTGCTCTTATGTATGCTTTTTTGATGGCGCGCTGCGGATACCCTCTTTGTGTGAACTGTGTAGATAATTGTTGGGCATGATCCAAAAAATCTTGTGAGCATATTCTTCGTGCCCTAAAAAATTGACTCACTGGAAGACCTGTTTTAAATTGTGTAGGATGGTGGCTTTCAAACCTCAAGAGATTATTCCTGTCAGTGGGCTTGCGATAAAGTGTGGTCTCCAGATTATTGCCTATACATAAAATTTGAATATCTAGGAAAGACAATGTTTTTTGATGATATGTTATTGTAAACTTAAGATTGGGATCTGTATGATTGAGCCAATCATGAAAATCAAGCAATAATTGTTCCGTTGCTGTCCAAATAAAAAATATATCATCAATATATCTAGTCCACAACTGTACTTTCAGAAAAAATAGTGATGAATATACCTGAGTCTCTTCAAAGTGTGTGACATATAAATTGGCAACATCCGGTGCTAATGGAGAACCCATGGCTACACCATGTTTCTGCAAATAAATCTCTTGATCAAAGTGAAAAAAATTGTACTTAATGACCAATTTTGAAAGCGCTGTTAGAAAGTGGGATGGAACACGCTGTGGTCTGATTCTGTTTTCAAATAGACTATTGAGAATATCTAATGCGTCTTGTTGGGGGATATTTGTATATAGTGCTTCAACATCCAAGGAGACCAGATATGCTGTCATGGGTAATTCCTTAATAGTAGATAATTTCCTGAGCATGTGTGCCGTGTCCTGTACATATGATTTTGCTTGTTGTAGCCGAGTAAAAAGAAACTGGACATGACTTATAACACTCACGAAATAATATATTTTTATGAAATTATGTTACAGTAAATTAACGGCACCTGTTTAAGAGTTTAGAATTCCAGATACTGTATTTAACATATAGTTTTTGTGCCCTATTGTGAACCGTTGTGATGGCACCCGCTTAACGACGGAATAGAAAAGATTTTAAATAAATAAATAAATAAATAAATATGGTTGACAGAAGATGTCTTTAAATTTTGCCAATGGTTCTAGGATTGAGCCATTCACCGAGACAATGGGTCTACATGGGGATGTATCAATGTTTTATGTATTTTAGGCACTCCGTAAATGACTGGAGTTCATGGAAATTGTACATCTAAGAATGCTAATTCTTTAGATGTAAGAAAACCTTCTTTTTTAGCTTCTCCCAAGATTTTCTGAATCCGGTATTGTAGTTCAATCGTAGGATCAATGCTTAGTTTCTCGTAAAACCGCGGATTATTGAGTTGTTGTCGTATTTCAGCTTTGTAGTCACTCATGTTCATAAATGACAATGGCTCCTCCTTTGTCAGCAGGCTTGATGATTATCTTGTCGATTTTGTGACAAAGATTTTAATGCTGTCTTCTCTGATGTGGATAAATTGTAGTATGTGTGCGAGCTACGTGTTTCTTCTTGTGATAATGCTTGCAAAACTAAAGTTTGAAATGCCTTAATCTGTGTATCAACAGGACCTGGTGGTATCCAATAGGATTTATTTTTAACAATTGACATGTCTGCTGTACTTTCCTGTATTTGGGAAAAAAATAATTTAATTTGTAAAGATCGAAAAAATCTATGTAGTGTGATTCTGCTTTCAAAAGGGTCATGTAGGCTGGTTGGTACGAAGGAGAGGCCTCTATTGATTACTTGTTCCTCTTGTGGTGACAGCGCATATTGAGACAAATTGATCACTGCCGATTGTTCTGCGACCTTGTGAATGGCTTGTGCCATTGTGTGTCGTTGTCCTGATTTTGTTGACTGTAATTTTTTTTGCCATATTTTCTTGTTTTCTTGGGTTGCTGGCGACGGTGGTCTAAAATTTTTCCCTTGTGTGTGTGTATATGTATATATATATATGTGAAGATTTCTCACGGGTGATGGGACTTATAAAGGCAAATTTAACTGTGATGATATCCCTGCAACGATCATAATGCACAAGGTTCCAGTATGTGTATCTGGTAACCTATACGAGCTTTATGCTTCTTTGTGCTAATAGATATAATCATCGGTTGCTTAGGGCCTTTTATGTCTCTCTGTTAACCAAAAAGCTAAACACTTAAATAGCTTATTCAGCAGTGATACTTAGCTTGATGGTGTGTCATTGAGTGCTGTAAAAATAGCTTTCCCAAAAGCAAGATGCCGTGAAGTTCCACTGTGGCATATGATCTTGAAGCCAAGGCAGTCCCAGTACCACCGGATGCATGGCCTTTTCCAATACTAGAAATGAGATGGATTCAGAGTATAAAGCTCCAGTGCTCAGGCCAATAGCCTGGGTAGTCAATGAAACTTCTCCAGGAAGTGGTTCTCCATGGATAGAGGACAATAGCAGAGGCTTAGCTATTGGTGTGGTAGGAATCCGTAGATGTTCAACCAAGAGCTTAAAAATAAAATTACCTCTGGCACCGGAGTCAATGAGAGCAAGAGTCTGAAATTCAAAGCCTCCACAGAGTAGAGATACTGGTAAGGATAATGGAGGAGTAGGAGAGGTGCGGCCCTGGAGAAATCCTCCTGCAGATCCTAGGCCCGTCAGTTTCCCAGACAAATGGGACAGGTTTGGACTGCGTGGCCCGATTGACCACAATACATGCATAACCCCAGGCATTTGCAAAAACGTCTCTCCTTGGAAGTTAAATGGCTTCAGCCTAGTTGCATAAGCTCTTCTTCTAAGGATGCAGATGGTAAGCTGGAGGCAATAGGCACAGGTTTAGGACAGTTAGCCCCCACCGTAGACTTTCATGGACTCCTAGCCTCCTGAGTTCGGTCTCGAATGCGGCAGTCAATTCTCCCTGCTAGTTCCATCTGGAACTCAAGGGTATCAGGCAAATCACAAGCCACTAATTGGTCCTTTAAGCGAGAGTTGAGACCCTCCATGAATATGACACGTATGCATCCAGTGTCCCAATGTAGTTAAGATGCTAAGGTCTTGAATTTCATTGCAAAGTCTGTAAGCAGCTTGTTACCTTGCTGGAGATTGAGCAAAGCAGATCCAGCGACAGTCTGGCGAGCCGGGTCATCAAAAACAGACTTGAAAATTTAGAATTCCTGGTACGTCATTCAGGATAGGATCTTCATTTTCCCATAATAGTGAAGCCCAAGCCAAGGCTTGTCCTTCTAGAAACGATAGGATGTAGGTAGTCTTGGAAGCTTCAGTGGGAAAGAGGGTAGGCTGTAAAGAAAAATGCATGCTGCATTGATTAACAAACCCTCTACACATTTTGGCTTCACCCATAAAGCGGGTAGGTGTGGATAAGGGTTCAGTGGTCTTGAGGATTACCACTGGAGACAGCATAAGAACATAAGAAATTGCCATGCTGGGTCAGACCAAGAGTCTATCAAGCCCAGCATCCTTTTTACAACAGAGGTCAAACCAGGCCACAAGAACCTGGCAATTACCCAAACACTAAGAAGATTCCATGCTACTGATGCAATTAAAAGCAGTGGCCATTCCCTAAGTAAATTATATTAACAGCTGTTAATAGACTTCTCCTCCAAGAACTTATCCAAACCTTTTTTGAATCCATGAAAGGACATTGCCTCCTAGCCTATAACTTTTTAGTTTTCTTAGAAGCCTCTCATGAGGGACTTTGTCAAATGCCTTCTGAAAATCCAAATACAGTATTATCTACTGGTTCACCTTTATCCATATGTTTATTAACCCCTTCAAAAACATGAAGCAGATTTGTTAGGCAAGACTTCCCTTGGGTAAATCCGTGTTGACTGGGTTCCATTACATCATGTCTTTCTATATGCTCTACGATTTTGTTCTTAAAAATAGTTTCCACTATGTTTCCCGGCACTGAAGTCAGGCTCACTGGTCTATAGTTACCCGGATCGCCCCTGGAGCCTTTTTTAAATATTGGGGTTACATTGGCCACCCTCTGGTCTTCAGGTACAATGGATGATTTTAATGATAGGTTACAAATTTTAACTAATAGATCAGAAATTTCATTTTTTTAGTTCCTTCAGTAACCTAGGATGCATACCATCCGGTCCAGGTGATTTGCTACTCTTTACTTTGTCAATGTGGCTTACTACATCTTCCAGGTTCACAGTGATTTCGTTCAGTTTGTCTGACTCATCACCCCTGAAAACCATCTCTGGAACTGGTATCTCCCCAACATCCTCATTAGTAAACACGGAGGCAAAGAATTCATTTAGTCTTTCTGCTTTGGCCTTATCTTCCCTAAGATCCCCTTTAACCCCTCTGTCATCTAATGGTCCAACTAACTCCCTTACAGGTTTCTTGCTTCAGATATTAAAAAAGTTTTTATTATGAGTTTTTGCCTCTATGGCCAACTTCATTTCAAATTCTCTCTTCACCTGTCTTATTAATGTTTTACACTTACCTTGACAATGCTTATGTTTTATCCTATTTTCTTCAGATGGATCCTTCTTCCAATTTTTGAAGGATGGTTTTTTTGGCTAAAATACCCTCTTTCACCTCACCTTTTAACCATGACGGTAATCGTTTTGCCTTCCTTCCACCTTTCTTAATGTGCGGAATACATATGGACTGCGCCTCTAGGATTGTATTTTTAAACAATTTCCAAGCCTGTTGAACACTTTTAACCTTTGCAGCTGCACCTTTCAGTTTTTTTCTATTTTCCTCATTTTATCAAAGTTTCCCTTTTGAAAGTTTAGTGTTAGAGCTGCAGATTTACTTATTGTCCCCCTTCCAGTCATTAGTTTAAATTTGATCATGTTATGATCACTGTTGCCAAGCGGCCCCACCACCGTTACTTCTCTCACCAAATCCTGTGTTCCACTAAGAATTAAATCTAAAATAGCTCCCTCTCTTGTTGGTTCCTGAACCAATTGTTCCATGAAGCAATCATTTATTACATCCAGGAACTTTGACTCTAGCAAGTCCTGATGTTACATTTACCCAGTTAGTGCTAGCAACTTGGTTCCACTCTGGTTAAGGTGGAGCCCATCCTTTCGGAAAAGTCTCCCCTTTCCCCAAACGTTTCCCCAGTTCCTAATAAAGCTGAATCCCTCTTCCCTGCACCATCGTCTCATCCATGCATTGAGACTCCGGAGCTCTGCCTGCCTCTGGTGACCTGCGCGTGGAACAGGGAGCATTTCAGAGAATGCCACCCTAGAGGTTCTGGATTTCAGCTTCCTACCTAAAATCCTAAATTTGGCTTCCAGAACCTCTCTCCCACATTTTCCTCTGTTGTTGGTGCCCCATGTACCACGACAGCCGGCTCCTCCCCAGCACTGTGTATAATCCTATCTAGGTGACACTTGAGGTCTGCCACCTTCGTACCAGGCAGGCAAGTTACCAGGTGGTCCTCACGACCACCAGCCACCCTGCTATCTACATTCCTAATAATCGAATCACCAACTATGACGGCCGGCCTAACCCTTCCCTCCTGGGCAGTAGCCCTGGGAGACTTGTCATCAGTGCAAGAGGACAATACATCACCTGGAGAGCAGATCCTTGCTACAGGATCACTTTCTGCTATACCAGGGTGATGTTCTCCTACTGGGAGACCTTTCTGATCCAAGGCAGCACTGGGGCTGCCAGACTGGATTTGGGACTTGGCTACTATGTCCCTGAATGTCTCATCAATGTACCTCTCTGTCTGCCTCAGCTCCTCCAAGTCTGCTATTCTAGCCTCCAGAGATTGAACTCGTTCCCTGAGAGCCAGGAGCTCTTTGCACCGAGTGCACACGTACAATCTCTCACTGGCGGGTAAAAAATCATTCATGTGACACTCAATGCAAAAGACTGGAAAGCCCCCCTCTTGCTGCTGGACTGCTGCCTTCATCTTAGTCTTATTGAGTTCCTAGATAAGTTTAGGATACTAAGGGAGTTGGAATGAGAGTACTTTTATTATTATTTATTTATTTAAAGTTTTTTCTATACCGGCATTCGTGATTAAAAATCACATCATGCTGGTTTACAGATAACAGGGGGAGTGAGTCAAATAACAGAACAATAACATGTGCGAAGGTCGTAAAGTTACATTAAAACAAGGTAAAGTCTAACTGTGGGAAAGAAATATAGCAGAAAAACTGATCATTTAAGGAATAAGGAATAAATATTTACAATATATTGTAAATACTTTAAATTTACAGGTGAATTTACTAATTAATCAGCTAGTGTCCTACAAGGGGATGATTAAACTTTCAATAAGGGCTGGTAAAATAGTATGATTTAGATATGACCCTGATTGATTTTTAATCAGAAAGTGTCTCATGCCTAAAACTCAAGGGTTGAGTGGGTGGGAAAGACAGACACTAGAATGAACTATCTCTGGCTTGCTTATTACCTCAGACACTCACAAACTCTAAAGAATATATCCCTTAATTTCACCTTTCACGAAACTTTTATAAGCCCAAAACATTTCTGAAAACTATACTCAGCTTTTACTACATCTCCATCTGCTGGTAGAGGTGCATACAGCACTTCTGGGGATTAGCCTGCCTGAGTGCAGAGGAATGTTATTTTTCTCTGTACCCAAAACACAATAGAAACTGTCAGTCTCACATGCTCTGTAGTAAGCCCCCTTCCCCACTGAAAAGAAAAAACATGCTCCCTCCGGCAATCCCCTGAACCTCAATGTCAAAATTGGGCCGGAGTCATCCACTAACTGGTTTAGAATAATGATGTTGCCTGGCCTTGTGGCTGGAAGCATTTAAGTTGTATAGAAATATATGCACTGCTATGGTCAAACCTATTTGGCGTTAGGCCTATTGTAATATGTTGGGTGTGGGTTTGGTCCTCAGCAAGTCTTGAGTAAACTAAATGAAAATAATGATATAGTAAACGTCCCATACTAAAACAGTGCTAAGTGCCAGCACTCAAACAGGAACAACCCTATCTATGAAAAGGCGAGACTGCAAATATTACACCAAGCTTTAAAACACCAATAAATGTCCTGTGGGAAAAACAGAACAAACCAGGCTGCTATAGATCCCTACATAGAAACTGCAAGCTGGCAAAATATCCCACCTCAGTTAAACAGGCCTAACACAGACTCACCCTCACCAAACACAGAATAAAGAGACCATAAATTATAAATAGAAACATAGAGACAGAAACTGAACAGGAAACTGCAACAAGCCAGACTCTGTATGTAATGCAACAATGGAGAAACAAACATCACCAGTCCTCATAAATCATCAAACATTGAAATCAAGCAATATAAATCAATCCTATTAGTAAAACCACACTAATAAAAAAGAATGTCTCTAACAAGCTAAGGAACAGAATAGCATCCAATAATTAAGAGCTCATACAAAATTTTCTAAACAGCAATAAAATAATTCAAAATGGCAGACCAGACACCCAATAATTAAAATTAATAAAGATGTAAAATTCACTGTACTGTATATCTGAAAACTTAATTTCCAGTCACCTTGAGCATGCTATGTATTAGAGATGTGAATCGTGTCCTCGATCGTCTTAACGATCGATTTCGGCTGGGAGGGGGAGGGAATCGTATCGTCGCCGTTTGGGTGTTTAGAGTATCGTGAAAATCGTTAAAATCGTGAACCGGCACACAAAACCCCCTAAAACCCACCCCGACCCTTTAAATTAAATCCCCCACCCTCCCGAACCCCCCCCCCCCCAAATGCCTTAAATTACCTGGGGGTCCAGCGGGGGTCCGTAGCTAAATCTGGGGAAGGGGGAGGGCAGGAAAACCGGCACACTAAAAAACCCTAAAACCCACCCCCGACCCTTTAAATTAAATCCCCCACCCTCCCGAACCCCCCCCCCCCCAAATGCCTTAAATTACCTGGGGGTCCAGCGGCGGTCCAGAACGGTCTCCTGCAATTGAATCGTGTTGTCTTCAGCCGGCGCCATTCTGCGCCGCCATTTTGCAAAATGGCGGCGCAAAATGGCGGCGGCCATAGACCAACACGATTCGACTGCAGGAGGTCGTTCCGGACCCCCACTGGACTTTTGGCAAGTCTTGTGGGGGTCAGGAGGCCCCCCCAAGCTGGCCAAAAGTCCCTGGGGGTCCAGCGGGGGTCCGGGAGCGATTTCCTGCCGCGA
The DNA here is from genome assembly GCF_901001135.1 of Rhinatrema bivittatum. Taxonomy (NCBI): domain Eukaryota; kingdom Metazoa; phylum Chordata; class Amphibia; order Gymnophiona; family Rhinatrematidae; genus Rhinatrema; species Rhinatrema bivittatum. Next base: position 7,900,437 of record NC_042615.1, read on the forward strand.
ATCGTTTTCCGTACGGAAAATGGCGCCGGCAGGAGATCGACTGCAGGAGGTCGTTCAGCGGAGGTCTGGAACCAGGGACTTTTGGCCAGCTTGGGGGGGCCTCCTGACCCCCACAAGACTTGCCAAAAGTCCAGCGGGTCATTCAGCGGGGGTTCCGGACCCCCGCTGAATGACCTCCTGCAGTCGATCTCCTGCCGGCGCCATTTTCCGTACGGAAAACGATTCGCGGCAGGAAATCGCTCCCGGACCCCCGCTGGACCCCCAGGGACTTTTGGCCAGCTTGGGGGGGCCTCCTGACCCCCACAAGACTTGCCAAAAGTCCAGCGGGGGTCCGGAACGACCTCCTGCAGTCGAATCGTGTTGGTCTATGGCCGCCGCCATTTTGCGCCGCCATTTTGCAAAATGGCGGCGCAGAATGGCGCTGGCTGAAGACAACACGATTCAATTGCAGGAGGCCGTTCCGGACCGCCACTGGACCCCCAGGTAATTTAAGGCATTTGGGGGGGTTCGGGAGGGTGGGGGATTTAATTTAAAGGGTCGGGGGTGGGTTTTAGGGTGTTTTAATGTGCCAGTTTTCCTGCCCTCCCCCTTCCCCCGATTTACAATTTTTTGACGATAAATCGGGGGAATTGGTATTGTATCGTGGCCCTAACGATTTTTGACGATTTAAAATATATCCGATGATATTTTAAATTGTCAAAAAACGATTCACATCCCTACTATGTATTACTGGGGCCAGCTCAAACATTATTCACACAGAGAGGCAGGCTCACATTCACACACACACACACACACTTCAAACATTCACACATATACACATCCCAGCAAGATCCCATTCACACACCCAGCCCAGTCAAGTTGCCATTCACACACATACACACACACACACACACACTAGACAGGTTGCCATTTATACCTCTACCCCAGTCAGGTAACCACTGACACACTCACAACCCAGTCAGGCTCCCATTGATACACACACACCCCAGTTAGGTTCCATTCATATACACACTCACCTAGGGAGGTTCCCATTGACACACACACACACACACAACCCAGTCAGGTTCCCATTGACGCACCCCCCCCCCTTCCCAGTCAAGTTCCCATTCACACACCCACACCCATTCCAGACAGGTTCCCATTCACTCACAGACACACACACACACACACACACAAACGATGGGTTGCCATTCACACACCCACCTCAGTCAGGTTCCCATTCACACACAGAAACACACACCCCAGTCAGTCTCTCATTCATTCATTCATTCATTCATTCATTCACATACAAACAGACACACCCCATTGAGAGCAGATAGGGGAAACCAATCTGCTGTTCTTCCTTGTGTGCCAGCCCCTGTGTTAGTCAAATCTCACAGGGTAGCATTTCCTCTATGCTGTCATGCATTGTGAGATCAGCATAGAATAGTGCTAGCTGCACGTAGTTTGGCTAAGTGAAGGAGCAGAATGGACACCCTTTCTAGGCTTGTGCTGTGATAGGGGTGTCACAGTAAACATATTAAGCTTTATTTGAGCATGCCAGACAGAGATACCATCTGAAAAGATACTTGCAGAAAGAAACTTGTGGTGTCATAACGGAAGACAGACTTGTACAAGGAAATACTCACTAGATGGATCTGAAAAATTATAGTGAGGGTGGCCTGAATTTGAGATATGTCTCTAAATTGATGCATTAGTGTAATTTATTGATGTTGCTATGGTTTACTGATACATTTTAGATTATTGATGTATTTGATTATTATATTGTTTGTTTTAAAATGTCAACTGCTTTGGTATGAACCTTAGTTAAGAACATAAGAACATAAGAAATTGCCATGCTGGGTCAGACCAAGGGTCCATCAAGCCCAGCATCCTGTTTCCAACAGAGGCCAAAAACCAGGCCACAAGAACCTGGCAATTACCCAGTTCAAGGAAGGCAATCTATAAGTGTAACATAACATATGTGAATTGCCCAAGGTCAATTCTGGGAGAAGCAGATTTGAACCCAGGTTTCCAGATCATTATTCTAATTTCTAGGCTTAAGCTCTGACTCTCACACTCTCTAGCCGCTCCAGTTAAGGTAAGATGCTCATTTCCTGCCTGGAGCATCTATTACATCTTCAGCAGCTCAATTGCAAGAAGCCATGAGTTTCTGTTCTTCAGCTTGAAAAGCTCTGACCTTTAATTAAAGAAGAATGTCCAGGAGACAGCAAATAATGAACTCATTAGAGTGAGGTTAGTGTACAGGTCCTAGAGCGGAAGCACTGAAGCCTCATTAGCAGCTAACAATCCTGAACACAGGCCAGAAGTAAAAAGAAGCCAACATACTGACAGGAACCAAGTGATGTCGAATGTCGTAAAGTGACAGCACACTTCATAAGACAAGGAAATGACTCTCGATTAGCCATGAGCACAGTAACAGATATAACTCTGGGAAAGGTTTATTATCAAACATGAAATTCAGGTTTTAACATGGGAACAAGTGTGAATGTCAGCACTGGGTCATGTCACCTCATGAAGGTAATTACAGGGAATAGTGAATGCAAAAAAATACCATACGGCCTATCCAGTCTGCCCATCCAAACCAAACGCTTCCACTCCCTCTGAGATCATCTGTGTTTATCCCATGCTTTCTTGAATTCAGATACCATCCTTATTTCCAGCTACTCCATGGAAAGACCATTCCATGTATCCACTACCCTCACTATAAAGAAACATTTCCTAAGATTACTTCTGGATCTACCCCCTTTCACCCTCATCACATGACCCCTCAATTCTAGAGCCTCCTTTCTATTGAAAGAATCCTGCCTCTTCTGCATGGAATCCTTGGAGGTATTTAAACGTCTCTATCATATCTCCCCATCTCGCCTCTTCTGTAGGGTATACATGTTTAAATCTTTAGAACAAAGACCACTGAGCATTTTAGTAGTCACCCTTTGGACTGATACCAAGCAGATTCCATCCTTTTGAAGATCGGTCTCCAGAACTGTCTACATTATTCCAAATGAGGTCTCACAAGGGACTCCAGGGGCAATATCACCTCCCTTTTTCTGCTAACTCCTCTCCCTATGCAGCCAAGTATCTTTCTGGCTGTTTTCATCACATTATCCACTTGTTTGGCTATTGTAAGATCATCAGATATGATCACCCCCAGATCCTGCTCTTCTTTTATCCTTAGAAGAATTTCACCCTCTATATTGAATCTCTTGGGTTTTTACATCCTAAATACATAACTCTGCATTTTATAGCATTACATATTGGCTGCCAGACCCTAGAACATTCCTTGAGCTAAGTTAAATCCTGCTTCATAACTGGAGGATAGCTAATGTAACCCCAATATTTAAAAAGGGCTCCAGGCTTAGTGAACCATTGAAACTTATACATTCCTCCCAACCCACTAGAACGAACCGCAATTTTACACTACAAGTCCCCCCACTTAAGAAAGCCCGACTTACAGCCACAAGGGTGCGTGCCTTATCTATTGCTGGCCCCACTCATTGGAATAACCTACCTCTCAAGTCTCAACCTCTGCCAGGAGCCATGCCCTTTCAAATTCCACAAGATGTTAAAAACCTGGCTTTTCCACCAGGCTTTCCCACATTAATTCTCGATGACTCCTACCCCCCCCCCCCCCCTTTTTTTTGGCCTTTGAATCTATAGTTATTGCTCCATAGTAACATGTCGATTCATGTAATTATGTAATACTGTTACATTTTGTAATTTCTCGTTCTTCCATGTTTTTATTGCTCTATATTGGTTTTCATTCTGTTAAATCTTTACTTCTTCCCTGCTTCCTATAGCTTAGTTATCGGTTGGCCTGTTTCCCCCTTCCTTGTTTTATTGTACTTTCCATCTTTTTGTTAAATTGTAAACCGATATGATGTGTATTTTAACGTCAGTATAGAAAAAAATGTTAAATAAATAAATAAATACATAAAATCCAACAGCCACCCAGCTATCTACATTTTTAATAATTGAATCACCAATATGATAGCCAATCTAACCCTCCTGGGAAGTAGCTCTGGGAGACCTGTCCTCTGTGTAACAGGACTTCCTGCTACACCAGGGTGATACTCTCTATTCAGGAGACCTTCCTGATGCAAGGCAGCATCAGATATGCCAGACTAAAGTTGGAACTTGGCTACTGTTTTCCTGAAAGTCTCATCCTTATAGCTCTCTGTCTACCTCATTTCCTCCAGGTCTTCCACTTTATCCTCCACAGATCAGACTCATTTTCTGAAAGCCAGGAACTCTTAATAGGGGTGTGCATTCATTTGCAATGTATTGGCAATCCGCAACGTATAGGGCCATATTCGTTGTATTCGTGGGGAAGCGAAACGTATCGCGATTCCCACAAATACAACGAATCTTCACCGACTTATTCGGCCGTCTAAAGGAATGAATTTAAACAAAACCCCCACCCTCCTTAGCCCCCCAAGACTTGCCAAAACTCCCTGGTGGTGCAGTGGGGATCCGGGAGCCATCAACTGTCACGCCGTCGGCTGCCAGTATTCAGAATGGTGCTGATAGCCCCTGTGACATAGTAAGGACAAAGGCTATCGGTGCCATTTTGATTACTGGCAGCCGATGGCCCGAGTGCAGGAGATCACTCCCGGACCCCCGTTAGACCAACAGGGACTTTTGGAAAGTCTTGGGGACCCTCCAGACCCCCATAAGACTCGCCAAAAGTCCCTGGTGGTCCAGCGGGGGTCCGGAAGCGATCTCCTGCACTCGGGCCGTCGGCTGCTGGTAATCAAAATGGCGCCGATAGACTTTGCCCTTACTATGTCACAGGGGCTACCAGTGCCATTGGTCAGCCCCTGTCACATGGTAGGAGCACAAGATGGTGCCGGCTGTCCATTGCTCCTACCATGTGACAGGGGCCGACCAATTGCACAGGTAGCCCCTGTGACATAGTAAGGTCAAAGGCTATCGGCATCATTTTGAATACCAGAAGCCGACGGCATGAGTGCAGTAGATGGCTCCTGGACCCCCGCTGGACCACCAGGGAGTTTTGACAAGTCCTGGGGGGGGGTCAGGAGGGTGGGGGTTTGTAGTTAATTACATTTTAGCCGGGAAACGAATAAGAATGGAACGCATGAACGGATCAGTGTCCCCCCTTGCCGAATGTAAAGTATCTGCCCCCCCACGAATACGAATACCAAATGTAATGTATGCGGTCCCTCTGCACATCCCTAGCTCTTAGCACTGGGTGCACACATACAACCTTTCACCAGCAGGTAAAAAAAATCATACATGTGACACTCAATGCAAAAGAGTGGAAAGGTCCCCACTTGCTGCTGGACCTCTGCCTTCATCTTAATTGTTTGTTTTTAGTTAAGTTTAGGTTGCTATAGGAATAGGAATGCTTACAATTAGAGACTTTTAATTTTATTGTAGTATTAATCTGTTATTGACCTACAAAAGGATGATTAAACTCTCAATAAGGGCTGGTGCAATAATGTGATTTAGACAAGAGCCTGATTGATTTTTAATGAGAAAATGCCTCTTCTCTATAAATCAAAGGATGAGCTAGGGCTAGGTGGGAGGGGCAGAAAGGCAAACAATCAATCTAAAGTCCTCTGGCTTGTTGTTGTTGTTTTTTTTAAACTCAGATACACAAACTCTAAACCCTACTATTTCACCTCTCCCCAAACTTTTTAAGTCCTAAGATCTCCAAAAGCAATACTTACCAATCTTCTTCAGCCACCAGCAAGATGATCTTCTCCTCTCAATGCTCCCACTGGATTGAGATATTTGCAAGTCGTGCAGCACCTCTGAAGCTGGGGCTATGGAGCTCAAAACTTAGATCACCCACAGTGATCTCTGGAGTCCTCTCCCGGGGGCTGCTGAGAACAGTATGCAGATGAGAATTCTGGTTCTATTCAGTTGCAAGGGGTCCATGGCCTTTAAAAGCTGGGGCTTTGGAGTTTGCTGGGCATGGTATGCAGATGAGCCTTCCAGTTCTCTTCTGGTGCAAGGGATGCGGGGCCTCTAGTGTTGCATCGGAGGTCGATCCTTGGGCAGAGGTGGGATTGACGCAACCTGTCGGCAGGTGGAGTGGGCTGATAGGCAGAGGCCACTGGAGCTTCACCTATACCAGCCCTCATTCCCCGTGGGTTGAGCCTTTGGGTGCCGGGGCCGGCAGGACTTATCTGGGCCTTGAGGTTGGATAACAAGAAAAGTTTGTTCAGCCCAGAGACAGCAGGTGATAAATGGCGTGGTCCTATTCTGGACTGGGATAGGTACTGGAATTCAGGTGCCAAAGGAACAGAGGCTGACTGGGGGCACTCGAGCAAAGGTAGGCCAAGGCCTATTAAGTCCATGTCCAGGGAGTAGGCTAGGAAAGGCATCACTGACAGGCTTGGATCAGGGCTGGCAGCAATGTGAGAATCGTGGCAAACAATGCTGAGATCTGATCATGGAGAAATCAATAGTGTTGGTCAATTGATGCAGTGGTCTGATCACGGAGAAGTCAATAGCGTTGGTCAATCGAAGCAATGGTCAAGGTCTGGAGATAGGCAGTAGTGTAGTTAGACATAGCGGAGGTCTAGGTCTGGAGATAGGCTGTAGCGTAGTCAGGCAAAGTGAAGTTGAAGTCCGTGCAGTCAATCCAAAACATAGGCAGGGCAGGAATGAAGAGAACAGGAACCAGGAAAAATGAGGATCGGGATGAAGAGTAGAGACAAATCTCTAGTAGCAACGAGTACTCAAGTACTCAAGTAGCGAGCAGACCTGTTACAAAGGCAACGCTATGGGGCGAGGCCTGAGCTTAAGTACACTGAAGAGTTTGATGTCATCATCCAGGGCCGCGGCCAGGTTCCTGCCTTGGGCCCTTCATAAGGATCAGCGATGGGCATGGCACAGGTAGTGGTGTCTCTCCGTGGGCCACGAAGAGAGGCACGACAAGCAATGGTATCTTGACCTGAAATGCTAGGGACTATGGGGGAGCCGGAGGCACCGGGGGAGGCCCGAGGTCAGAGCTGGCAGCCCACCGTCGCTAGCGAGGAGGAACCAGAAGCTGGAGTTCTTGTAAGAAGGTGAGAGGGCCATGCCGAGAACACACGTCTAACATCTGGAAGCTGGGGCTGTGGAGTTTAAAGCCTGGACCACTCACTGTGATCTTTGAAGTCTTCTCCCAGGGGTGTTGGGAATAGTATGCAGATGAGCCTTCTGCAATATTGCACAATATACATAATATTTTGCATGTCCTCACTCTGGCACCCTCCCATTTTACAATGACCTTATTTACATGCAATTTGCACACATAAACAAAGCATGAATATTTTTGTATTCACTGGAATATTTTATCATGCTCAATTAGTAAGGTATGTGAATTGCAAAAAAATGCACACACTAAAATCATTTAAACAAACAAAATGATATACATGAGAACAAAATGACAAACACCAGAAATCCAAAACAAAATAAGATTATATCCCTGTCCACTAACACAAAACAATTTTTTCAATGCATACCCCTAATTAATATTTCTCACTTGATTAATGCTGTCACACTTCGTTCATCACAGGGAGTCTGTCATACCCTGTTTCCAATTCCCAAACATAGGATTTGAGAGTGAGGCCGTTTCCTTTCTTAGCATATGAATAATTTAATACTTAACCACTCAGAATAGAAAGTAGATGATTTCTGAAATCATTTTACCTTGTAACGTGAGCTTTTTGTATGGAAAAATAAATATGAAATCTACCCGTTCCTTAAATAAATGTGGATGTTGTCTTTTTTCTAGGCACTGCTGGAAACTCAAAATGTTCTGCGGACGCAGGTGACCAATTTCACCTTCAACCTTGGGTATTCAGGGAAGTTCTACCACACAGGTAAGAAGAAATGATGCCCTACTAGATAGTTCCTCTGTAGCAGAGGGATGGAGCTCCAGGTGCTTTGTCTTCTTCCAGAATATGTGTATGTTTAAGACTTGCTATATTTCCACTCATTGAGAAACATCTCAGCAGTTTATAACTCAAAGCTTACATAATTTCATAATTAAATAATAACATACAAACAATACAACAGCATTTACACACACTTGCAGAGTTTGTGTAATCAACACTGAGCTCAATATTCAAAATTAAACATTTAAATGAAGAACTTGGAGTTAAATAGATAACTTGGGAGTTACTGTACATGAACAACTTGGGTAACTTAGAGTTAGATGGATAGCTTCTGAGTTATCCATCTAAAATACTTTTAAAAATGACCTCACTATGTCCATTATCCAAGTAGAACAATGGAGAACTGGTGCGCAAAACAAAGCTAAATTGTAGATGTCAGGAAAAAGACTGTTTTGTCCAGTCAGTTTATTTGATTGTTTCTGCTTACACTGAAGCAAGAATATTTCCAGAAAGGTGAACTAGTAGATGTAGTGTACTTGGATTTTCAGAAGATGTTTGACAAAGTTCCTCATGAGAGGCTTCTAGGAAAAGTAAAAAGTCATGGGATAGGTGGCGATGTCCTTTCGTGGATTGCAAACTGGTTAAAAGACAGGAAACAGAGAGTAGGATTAAATGGACAATTTTCTCAGTGGAAAAGGGCAAACATTGGAGTGCCTCAGGGATCTGTACTTGGACCTGTGCTTTTCAATATATTTATAAATGATCTGGAAAGGAATACGATGAGTGAGGTTATCAAATTTGAGGATGATACAAAATTATTCAGAGTAGTTAAATTTATTTTATTTAAATTATTTTAATATACCGATGTTCAAGACCAAGTCTTATCGTACCGGTTTACAATGAACTAGGGGGTAAACCAGTTAACACTGAAGCGAAAGTTACATTACAACAGGGAATGTAGAACAGGGCTGTTAGAAAAAAAAGAGATAGATTAACAATTTCTAACTGGAGAGCCGTGCATGTAAGGAGAGAGCAGTTGCTTACATGGAAAAATTATATACAATTTACACAGAGGAATCGATTAGGCAAGTTATGTAAGAGAGCAGTTAGCAGAAAACAGTTCCTTTGTGAGGCGGAAAGAGGATGCAACCAAGGAGTGTTGGTCCATGTGGGTTACCATAAGGTTTCTTCAAGGATATGCTTGGGCGAACAGCCATGTTTTTAATTTTTTTCTGAATGTGATATGACAATGTTCCTGGCGGAGATCTGGCGGGAGAGAATTCCAGTGATGCGGACCAGCAGTTGATAGCGCTCGTTTTTCAATGGTATTATGTATAGCGGATTTGTTCGTGGGAACCTGGAGGGAGTCTCTGTATGCAGATCTGGTTGTTCTTGCTGAGGAGTGTGGTTTGAGGGGTATGGTGAGTTGGAGAGAGGATTGCTGAAATATGGTTTTGTGAATGATGGTCAGTGTCTTGAAGAGAATTCTGTAGTGGATGGGTAGCCAGTGAAGTATTTTTAGAATCGGCGTGATGTGGTCCATAAGGCAAGAGTTTGTGAGGATCCTGGCTGCAGCGTTTTGCAGCATCTGAAGAGGTTTGGTAGAAGAGGCTGGGAGACCAAGCAGAAGCGCATTACAATAATCAATCTTTGAGAATAGTATGGCTTGAAGGACCGAGCGGTAGTCATGGAAGTGTAGGAGAGGTCTTAATTGTTTTAGGACTTGTAGTTTGTAAAAGCCTTCTTTAGTGGTGTTGTTAATGAATTTTTTAAGGTTCATTCTGGAGTCTAGGATGGCTCCGAGGTCTCTCACTTGATTTACTAATGGTATATTAGTAGTGTTGGCTGTGGGTTATTATCATTGGGGGAAATGACCAGCAGTTCAGTCTTGGACATATTGAGAACAAGGCTGAGGCTTGTGAGAAGAAGATTGATAGCGTGTAGGCAGCTATTCCAATAGATTAGAGTGTCGGAGATGGGATCCTTGATGGGGATTAGGATTTGCACGTTGTCCGCATAAATGAAATAGGTGAGGTTGAGGTTATTGTGTAGTTGGCATAGGGGGAGAAGATATATGTTGAATAGGGTTGGCGAGAGCGAGGAACCCTGGGGAACTCCTTGCTTGGCCACTACAGGGGGAGACTCTTTGTTGATTATTTTTACTTTGTAATACCTGTCGCTTAGAAAGGATTTTAACCAGAGGAGTGCAGAACCTGAGATGCCTATTTCCATCAGATGGTTGATGAGGGTTGTGTGGTTAACTGTGTCGAATGCTGCCGAGATGTCTAGCAGAGCTAGCAAGTATGATTGACCATTGTCGAGGCCCATCAGGATGTTGTCTGTTAATGAGAGTAGGAGAGATTCTGTGTTTCTGCGTTTCCTGAATCCGAATTGTGATGGGTATAGAATGTCGTGGGAGTCGAGGTAGTCTGTGAGTCGAGTATTGACCAGTTTTTCCATTAGCTTGGCTATGAAAGGTAGGTTGGCAATGGGGCAAAAATTTATGGGGTTGGATGGGTCCAAGTTAGGTTTTTTTAGTAAAAGTTTCAGAGAGGCTGTTTTTAAAGCGTCCGGGACTGTTCCGTGAGTGAGGGAACAGTTTATGATGTCAGCCAGAGGTTTGGCGATGGTGTTTGGGATTGTGAGAAGGAATTTGGTCGGAATTTGGTCTATTGGGTGCGATGAGGGCTTCATTTTCTTGATGATAGATTCGATTTCCAAGGATGATGTAGGATCAAAAGATTCTAGTGACCGTATGTGTATCGATGGGGCGTGGTTTTGGTCAGGTGGAAGCTGAGGGTTTGGAGTGGGGTTGGAAGATGTCAGCGGAATAAGTAAATTTTTGGTTTTGTTGTCGAAGAAAGCTGCCAGCTCAGAGGATTTGTTTTGTGCCTCTTCTTCTGGGATGACTGGATGAATAGGGGTGGTGAGTGCTGCAACATATGAGAATAGTGTTTTTGGGTCGTATAGGAAGCCGTGTATTTTTTTGGCGTAGAAATCCCTTTTGGTACGAAGAATGGTGGACCTATAGTAGCTCATTGTGGTTTTGTAGGAGGCCAGTGTGGAGGTGGTGGGATCCTTCCGCCAGTTTTGTTCTTTATGTTGTAGGTCTTGTTTCAGTTTTCTTAATTCTGATGAGAACCAAGGTTTTTTGTTAGTACGGGCAGGATTGATGTCTTTGGATGTCAAGGGACATATTTTATCAGCTGCTGAACAGGTGATAGTTAGCCAAGAGTTCATGGTGGTGTCCGCATTTGTGAGGTCCAGGTTAGTTAGGTCCTTGGTGAGAGTGTTGCTGAGAGCTTCCATGGGGCACGGTTTTTTGAATTGGATCGAGGACTTAGGGATGTTGGTGGTCGGTTTTTTCTTTATGGATAGTTCAGTTTCTATCATCGAGTGATCTGACCAGGGGATGGGGGTACAAGAAGGAAGAGAAGTGGGCGAGATCGCATCATTTGTGAATATTAAGTCTAGCATGTGTCCTGCTTTGTGCATGGGTTTGTTGATAATTTCTTTGAAACCCATGGCCAGGAAGGAAGAGAGGAGAGCTTCGCAGTTGGCAGACGGAGATGGGGAGTCAACATGAATGATGAAGTCTCCTAGCAGGATAGCTGGTGCTATCACAAGCAGACTATGATACATTACAGGAGGACCTTGTAAGACTGGAAGATTGGGCATCAAAATGACAAGTCCAAAGTGGTGCATATAGGGAAGAACAAACCAAATTATACTTACCAGATGCAAGGTTCCACATTGGAAGTCACCACCCAGGGAAAGGATCTAAGTGTCATCGCAAATAATCCTCTGCCGAGTATATGGTTGGCAGCCAAAAGAGCAAATAGAATGATAAAAATTATTGGGAAAGGAACAGAGAATAAACCAGAGGGTGTCAAAAAGAACTTTCTCCGATTACTTTTAAATGTGCCCCATGCTAACTTCATGGAGTGCCCCCTAGTCTTTCTACTATCCGAAAGAGTAAATAACCGATTCACATCTACCCGTTCTAGACCTCTCATGATCTTAAACACCTCTATCATATCCCCCCTCAGTCGTCTCTTCTCCAAGCTGAAAAGTCCTAACCTCTTTAGTCTTTCCTCATAGGGGAGCTGTTCCATTCCCCTTATCATTTTGGTTGCCCTTCTCTGTACCTTCTCCATCGCAATTATATCTTTTTTGAGCTGCGGCAACCAGAATTGTACACAGTATTCAAGGTGCGGTCTCACCATGGAGCAATACAGAGGCATTATGACATTTTCCGTTTTATTAACCATTCCCTTCCTAATAATTCCCAACATTCTGTTTGCTTTTTTGACTGCCGCAGCACACTGCACCGACGATTTCAATGTGTTATCCACTATGACACCTAGATCTCTTTCTTGGGTTGTAGCACCTAATATGGAACCCAACATTGTGTAATTATAGCATGGGTTATTTTTCCCTATATGCATCACCTTGCACTTATCCACATTAAATTTCATCTGCCATTTGGATGCCCAATTTTCCAGTCTCACAAGGTCTTCCTGCAATTTATCACAATCTGCTTGTGATTTAACTACTCTGAACAATTTTGTGTCATCTGCAAATTTGATTATCTCACTCGTCGTATTTCTTTCCAGATCATTTATAAATATATTGAACAGTAAGGGTCCCAATACATATCCCTGAGGCACTCCACTGTCCACTCCCTTCCAATGAGAAAATTGCTCATTTAATCCTACTCTCTGTTTCCTGTCTTTTAGCCAGTTTGCAATCCACGAAAGGACATTGCCACCTGTCCCATGACGTTTTACTTTTCCTAGAAGCCTCTCATGAGGAACTTTGTCACACGCCTTCTGAAAATCCAAGTATACTATATCTACCGGTTCACCTTTATCCACATGTTTATTAACTCCTTCAAAAAAGTGAAGCAGATTTGTGAGGCAAGACTTGCCCTGGGTAAAGCCATGCTGACTTTGTTCCATTAAACCAGGTCTTTCTATATGTTCTGTGATTTTGATGTTTAGAACACTTTCCACTATTTTTCCTGGCACTGAAGTCAGGCTAACCGGTCTGTAGTTTCCCGGATCGCCCCTGGAGCCCTTTCTAAATATTGGGGTTACATTTGCTATCCTCCAGTCTTCAGGTACAATGGATGATTATAATAATAGGTTACAAATTTTTACTAATAGGTCTAAAATTTCATTTTTTTAGTTCCTTCAGAACTCTGGGGTATATACCATCCGGTCCAGGTGATTTACTACTCTTCAGTTTGTCATTCAGGCCTACCACATCTTCTAGGTTCACCGTGATTTGATTCAGTCTATCTGAATCATTACCCATGAAAACCTTCTCCATTACGGGTACCTCCCCAACATCCTCTTCAGTAAACACTGAAGCAAAGAAATCATTTAATCTTTCTGCGATGGCCTTATCTTCTCTAAGTGCCCCTTTAACCCCTCGATCATCTAACGGTCCAACTGACTCCCTCACAGGCTTTCTGCTTCGGATATATTTTAAAAAGTTTTTACTGTGAGTTTTTGCCTCTACAGCCAACTTCTTTTCAAATTCTCTCTTAGCCTGTCTTATCAATGTCTTACATTTAACTTGCCAATGTTTATGCTTTATCCTATTTTCTTCTGTTGGATCCTTCTTCCAATTTTTGAATGAAGATCTTTTGGCTAAAATAGCTTCTTTCACCTCCCCTTTTAACCATGCCGGTAATCGTTTTGCCTTCTTTCCACCTTTCTTAATGTGTGGAATACATCTGGACTGTGCTTCTAGAATGGTATTTTTTAACAATGACCACACCTCTTTGACATTTTTTACTTTTGTAGCTGCTCCTTTCAGTTTTTTTCTAACAATTTTTCTCATTTTATCAAAGTTTCCCTTTTGAAAGTTTAGCACGAGAGCCTTGGATTTGCACACTGTTCCTTTTCCAGTCATTAAATCAAATTTGATCATATTATGATCACTATTGCCAAGCGGCCCCACCACCGTTACCTCTCTCACCAAGTCCTGTGCTCCACTGAGAAGTAGATCTAAAATTGCTGCCTCTCTCGTCGGTTCCTGAACCAATTGCTCCATAAAGCTATCATTTATAGAGATGTGAATCGTGTCATCGATCGTCTTAACGATCGATTTCGGCTGGGAGGGGGAGGGAATCGTATCGTCGCCATTTGGGTTTTTAAAATATCGTTAAAATCGTGAAAATCGTGAACCGGCACACTAAAACACCCTAAAACCCACCCGACCCTTTAAAATAAATCCCCCACCCTCCCGAAACCCCCCCCCCAAATGCCTTAATTTACTTGGGGTCCAGCGGAGGTCCGGAACGACCTCCTGCAGTTGAATCATGTTGTCTTCAGCCGGCGCCATTTTCAAAATGGCGGCGCAATATGGCGCCGGCCGTAGACAACACGATTCGACTGCAGGAGGTCGTTCCGGACCCCCGCTGGACTTTTGGCAAGTCTTGTGGGGGTCAGGAGGCCCCCCCAAGCTGGCCAAAAGTCCCTGAGGGTCCAGCGGGGGTCCGGGAGCGATCTCCTGCCGCGAATCGTTTTTCCGTACGGAAAATAGCGCCGGCAGGAGATCGACTGCAGGAGGTCGTTCCGGACCCCCGCTGGACTTTTGGCAAGTCTTGTGGGGGTCAGGAGGCCCCCCCAAGCTGGCCAAAAGTCCAGCGGGCCCTCCCGATGCAGCCCGCGGCGAAACACGGGAACCGTGTCGGGGGACGCCATTAACTCACTGCCTGTATGAATCAGAGGAGTTGCCATATTGAAGAATAAAAACAAGTACTTATACACTCGATTGTGAGTATTTTGTCAGGACTTAAATTCTTGACTGCACCTATGTATTCTGCGATTTTGCTATAGTGCAGTTTCTGCTCACCATGTACTTTTGGTCTTGGATTACCTTTATCCCTGGGCTTTAAATGGCAGCCGATGATCAAACCTTTAGTTATTCGGAAGCTGAACTTAATGCAGTTCTATCGGACCACCTGTTCTTTGATGATTCTCTGCCTGCATCCTCACCCACTGTTACTTGGACTGATATCATAGATATTCAAAAACGTTTAACTCGAGCAGAGTTACACGCTGCAACCCTGATCGAATATTGTAGAGTCCGTCGGATTCCGCGGGGTCTCCGAGTTCAAAAGGAGCCTCGTTTGCACACTGATAACAGCACTTTTATCACCCGTTGGAACCAAATACTCAATAAGTGCTCCTTGGATTTAATGGTATTGATCATTGAGACTACGAAAACATTACAGATTTCACTTCAGGAAGAATTGTCAAAAAATTTGGACACTATAAAACACTCTTTATCTATTGAAGTTTTTGACCAGGAGCACTCTGAGTTTCAAGCCCAACTTGACAAGTTCCGGACTGATCTAAAAGCTGTTAAGTATCAAAAGTTCATTCGGGACGAGACGGATTACAAGTCTGGTTTTGTTTATAAATGGATGGCCAAATCTCGCCCACAGCCCGGAAGAAAAGTAACTTTTGCACACGATTCGTCCGGCGATTCCTCTGGCGAAGATGCTCAGTCAGCTCACACAAGACAACCTCGGGCAGACACCCGTCCAGCGTTATCAGTTCCAGCTACCTCTTCTACACTTGCACCATCCTCACGCTATGCGTCTATAGCGGCGGCTTTTTTAGATTCGGGCCAACATCCTCCCGATCCCGGGCCCTCCATCAAAACAGCTCGCACGACCCGCACTCGCGGACGCAATCAACAACCTCAGCAACCTCCACGGACCACCAGAGCATCCCATGCAACCCCGGATCCATGGCTATAGACGCACCTGCTGTGTTTAACTTATCTTCACGACTCTTATCTGCCTCCGAATTGGGAGTATTGTCTAAGGGACTTTCTTTTGTGCCTACTATGAAATGTAATTTATTTGACTTAAAAATACATCTATACCGTTTTTGCCGGTTACTAAAGATTAAATTGTTTTTTGCGGATGCTCCACCCAGCCCTGATATGTCCTTAGTCCGTATGAGATCTAGATGGGTGCCTCCAGGCCCTGGTGATCCACTCATTGCGGCTTTTGAGCGGTTGGTAGATCAGGATATGACGGATCTTGTTTCAAGCCGGCATTATACTCAGTTTAATCTTTCCAGATTTGAACATCAGGCCGTTTCTTCATTATGTAAAGATCTGTCTATTATTATCAAACCCGCTGACAAGGGTGGAGGCATTGTTATTCAGGATAAAAACCAGTATATGTCTGAGGCCTTGAGACAACTTAACGATACCTCCTTTTACCTTCCATTACCCGAGGATCCATCCCACTCCTCGGTTGCTTGAACAAATTAAACAGGTGGTTGAAGCAGCATTAGACCACCATATTCTGACCCCTCGTGAGGCTAAATTTCTCACACAAGAGCATTCCTTTACACCAGTCTTTTACACGTTGCCTAAAGTACATAAAAGCTTACAGGACCCTCCTGGTCGTCCAATTGTGGCAGGTATTGGTTCGCTTTTAGAACCCTTGTCCCAATTTGTGGACCTGTTCCTTAAACCTTTTGTGCCCCGCATCCGATCATATATAAGGGACTCTGCACACTTCATCACTATTTTGGATAACACACCAGTCCCTAGCGAGCCGTTTCTTTTTGTCACGCTAGATATTGTGTCTTTGTACACAAGTATCCCTCAAACCGCCGCTTTACAAGTTATAGAAAAAATTCTGAATTCTCGTGCTGGCCCACAACATGTCCCCACCTCCCTGCTAGTCACGTTAGCCACATTGGCGCTTACCAAAAATTTCTTTCGGTTTGGTAACACATTTTATCTTCAGATTAAAGGGACCGCAATGGGCTCTACAATGGCCCCGAGTCTGGCCTGTTTGTTTGTGGCCGAATTTGAGGACTTATTTGTGTACCAAGGTGAAGGTTTTCAATATGTACCAGTGTGGCTTCGTTATATTGACGACATTTTTCTACTCTGGCAAGGCACGGAAATCCAATTCTTTATGTTTATTGATTGGCTCAACACGTGTGATCCCAATTTACAGTTTAATTTTTGCACACACCGGACCCAGATAGCTTTCTTGGATGTCCTTGTTTCGGTGGACGGTGGCCACTTCTCGACCACCATCCACCGTAAGGAAACTGACAGGAATACCCTTTTGGCCTTTAACAGCTGTCATCCTAGCACACTATGAAGGAACATCCCCACAGGGCAATTTTTCAGGCTTCGCAGACTGTGTACTACCAGGAGCGAGTTTATTAAACAAGCCCAAATCATGTCCTCTCGATTTATATCACGTGGGTACCCGAGGTATGTTGTTAAAAGAGCAATGAAGCGCGCTTTACATACGAATCGTGATTTATTATTTTTACCATCATCCCGGGATGATCAGTCAGTTACAAATTGCATTTTGCCTTTTTCGACTCTCAGCCGGCAGATCACTACAATGATCCGTAGACACTGGGAGGCTTTATCTCTACACACTTTGTTTCCAGGCCCCCTTAGATTCACCTTCCGTAGAGGCAAAAATTTACGTGATAAATTGATCCATACTGACATCCCTGTGTCTAGAAATCTGGATAATGTAATTGGCCATTATCCATGTGGCCGATGCATTGCATGCTCTCACACTTTTCCATCCACCAGTTTTAGCCACCCTGTTTCTAAGAGAATTTTTGAGTTACAGTCGTACTCTGATTGTACCACATCTGGAGTCATTTACGTTATCACCTGTCCTTGCCCGCTGATTTACGTAGGGAAAACTTCTCGCATGGTAAAAACTCGAATTATAGAGCATTGCTCGAACATCCGCCATTCGCGAGAAAAAGAACCCCTCGTGGATCACTGGGTAAAAAAATCACACACTCTTTCAGATTTATTTTATAGTGTTCTTGAGGTATTTCCACGGCCCCCCCGAGGAGGTAACTATGCCGAACAGCTGGGCCGGGTTGAACAACGTTGGATTTTTACTCTAGACTCAGTATCTCCCAAGGGTTTGAACCGAGATATTGAGTGGTTTCTTTTTACTTAAAGTGGTCTTTCTGTGCAGAGTTCTCTATTTGATCGGATGGTTCCCATAGTCCTGCAGCGCTGCAGTACAGGAATGGCAACCAATGAACGGGGCCGTGAGCTCCCACGTGGGTTGTCCTCCTGATTTGGCGCCTAAAATCAGCTTTAAATACCTGTCAGTGTTTAAGGGTAGTGCGCTCCCTGTCACTTCTAAGGCATCTTGCTGTCAGGTATGTTATAATGTTTATTACCTTTTGTCCACATGAAATGTTCGGCTATAAGTCCTATTTTGCCGTCCTGATGTACACTTATGTCTTACAGTTATTGTTTGAACCCCTATTGGCGAGCCCTCCCGATGCAGTCCGCGGCGAAACACGGGAACCGTGTCGGGGGACGCCATTAACTCACTGCCTGTATGAATCAGAGGAGTTGCCATATTGAAGAATAAAAACAAGTACTTATACACTCGATTGTGAGTATTTTGTCAGGACTTAAATTCTTGACTGCACCTATGTATTCTGCGGTAATTGAAGTCTCCCATTATTACTGCACTACCAATTTGGTTAGCTTCCCTAATTTCTCTTAGCATTTTACTGTCCATCTCACCATCTTGACCAGGTGGATGGTAGTATACCCCTATCACTGTAGTCTTCCCTGACACACAAGGGATTTCTACCCTTAAAGATTAAATTTTGTATTGTCTCATGCAGGATGTTTATCCTGTTGGACTCTATGCCATCCCGGGCATAAAGCGCCACACCTCCTTCCGAGTGCTCCTCTCTGTCATTGCGATATAATTTGTACCCCGGTATAGCACTGTCCCATTGGTTATCCTCTTTCCACCATGTCTCTGAGATGTCAATTAAGTCTATGTCATCATTTACTGCTATACATTCTAATTCTCTCATCTTACTTCTTAGACTTCTGGCATTAGCATACAAACATTTCAAAGTTTGTTTTTTGTTTGTATTTTTATTCTGCTTTTTAATTGATAGGGATAAGTTAGAATTTTTTAGCTCAGGTGAGTTTTTATTTACAGGCACTTGGACTACTTTTCTAATTATTGGAACCTCACTGTCAGGATGCCCTAATTCTAATGCATCATTAGTATCCTTTAAAGATACCTCTCTCCGAACCATGCGCTGGTGAGACTAAACCTTCAGAATTGCGTATAATTCTGCAACTATATCTCAAAAAAATATATAGCAGAACTAGAAAAGTTACAGAGAAAGGCAACCAAAATGATAAAGGGGATGGAATGATTCCTCTATGAGGAATCACCTGGACCGGCTTGGCTGCACATTTTCCTTACTGAATCGCACGAGAATAACTAATAGGGCCATCAACATGCATTTGCATGTTGTGGGCGCTATTACTTTTGGGGGGATTGGCCGAGCATTTTCGACGCGCTATTACCCCTTACTGAATAAGGGGTAAAGCTGGCATGTCAAATGTGTGTCCAAATGCGGGTTAACAGTGCGCTCCGCCGGACATTCTCTTAAGGGTAGTACTGCCTTTCCATGCAGGTAACCCCCATGCAGAAATTTTACACCATCCCATTCTTAAAGCCTTTTGGGATTTGCAATATTTGTCCTAGGCCTTTTTTAATTCATTAACTGTTCTTTTCTTCACCACTTCTGGGAGGGCATTCCAGGCATCCACCGCCCTTTCTATGAAGAAATATTTCCTGACATTGGTTCTGAGTTGTCCCCCGTAGAAGTTTCATTTCATGACCCCTTGTTCTACTGTTTTCTTTCCAATAGAAAAGGTTTGAAGTTCATCATCATTAAACATTTCAGGTATCTGAAGGTCTATCACATCTCCCCTATACCTCCTCTCCTCTTGTGAATAACTCTTTAGCCTTTCCTAAGAACATAAGAAGAACATGCCATACTGGGTCAGACCAAGGGTCCATGAAGCCCAGCATCCTGTTTCCAACAGTGGCCAATCCAGGCCATAAGAACCTGGCAAGTACCCAAAAACTATTCCATGTTACCGTTGCTAGTAATAGCAGTGGCTATTTTCTAAGTCAACTTAATTAATAGCAGGTAATGGACTTCTCCTCCAAGAACTTATCCAATCCTTTTTTAAACACAGCTATACTAACTGCACTAACCACATCCTCTGGCAACAAATTCCAGAATTTAATTGTGCGTTGAGTAAAAAAGAACTTTCTCTGATTAGTTTTAAATGTGCCCCATGCTAACTTCATGGAGTGCCCCCTAGTCTTTCTACTATACGAAAGAGTAAATAACCGATTCACATCTACCCGTTCTAGACCTCTCATGATTTTAAACACCTCTATCATATCCCCCCTCAGTCATCTCTTCTCCAAGCTGAAAAGTCCTAACCTCTTTAGTCTTTCCTCATAGGGGAGCTGTTCCATTCCCCTTATCATTTTGGTAGCCCTTGTCTGTACCTTCTCCATCGCAATTATATCTTTTTTGAGATGCGGCAACCAGAATTGCACACAGTATTCAAGGTGCGGCCTCACCATGGAGCGATACAGAAGCATTATGACATTTTCCGTTTCATTCACCATTCCCTTTCTAATAATTCCCAACATTCTGTTTGCTTTTTTGACTGCCGCAGCACACTGTATCGACGATTTCAATGTGTTATCCACTATGACACCTAGATCTCTTTCTTGGGTTGTAGCACCTAATATGGAACCCAACATTGTGTAATTATAGCATGGGTTATTTTTCCCTATATGCATCACCTTGCACTTATCCACATTAAATTTCATCTGCCATTTGGATACCCAATTTTCCAGTCTCACAAGGTCTTCCTGCAATTTATCACAATCTGCTTGTGATTTAACTACTCTGAACAATTTTGTGTCATCTGCAAATCTGATTATATCACTCGTTGTATTTCTTTCCAGATCATTTATAAATATATTGAAAAGTAAGGGTCCCAATACAGATCCCTGAGGCACTCCACTGTCCACTCCCTTCCACTGAGAAAATTGCCCATTTAATCCTACTCTCTGTTTCCTGACTTTTAGCCAGTTTGCAATCCACGAAAGGACATCGCCACCTATCCCATGACATTTTACTTTTCCTAGAAGCCTCTCATGAGGAACTTTGTCAAATGCCTTCTGAAAATCCAAGTATACTATATCTACCGGTTCATCTTTATCCACATGTTTATTAACTCCTTCAAAAAAGTGAAACAGATTTGTGAGGCAAGACTTGCCCTGGGTAAAGCCATGCTGACTTTGTTCCATTAAACCATGTCTTTCTATATGTTCTGTGATTTTGATGTTTAGAACACTTTCCACTATTTTTCCTGGCACTGAAGTCAGGCTAACCGGTCTGTAGTTTCCCGGATCGCCCCTGGAGCCCTTTTTAAATATTGGGGTTACATTTGCTATCCTCTAGTCTTCAGGTACAATGGATGATTTTAATGATAAGTTACACATTTTTACTAATAGGTCTGAAATATCATTTTTAAGTTCCTTCAGAACTCTGGGGTGTATACCATCCAGTCCAGGTGATTTACTACCCTTCAGTTTGTCAATCAGGCCTACCACATCTTCTAGGTTCACCGTGATTTGATTCAGTCCATCTGAATCATTGCCCATGAAAACCTTCTCTATTACGGGTACCTCCCCAACATCCTCTTCAGTAAACACAGGGCCTACTGGTTCCACTGGTCGGCCCCTGTCACATGGTAGGAGCACAAGATGGAACCGGCCATCCATTGCTCCTACCATGTGACAGGGGCCGACCAATGGCACCGGTAGCCCCTGTGACATAGTAAGGGCAAAGGATATTGGCGCCATTTTGAATACCGGCAGCCGACAGCCTGAGTGCAGGAGATCATCCCGGACCCCCGCTTGGCCACCAGGGACTTTTGGCAAGTCTTGGAGTGTCAGTAGGGTGGGGGATTGTAGTAAATTAAATTTAAATGGCTGGGACGGGGTTTTTTTGGGGAAATGAATACATATGTAACTAATGAACAGATCGGGGTCCCCCGAGAATGGATGCAACGGATTTGGGTCCCGACGAATACTAATACCGAATTAGACGAATCCGTCCCTGCTGCACATCCCTATTAAACAGTCAAAGGCAGGAAGCTGAATTCATCTATCCACGGTAAGAAAATGAAATTATCAGGTAAGTAGTAATTTCTCATTTCCTAACATGTGAATAGATGAATTCAGGACCAGTGAGATGTACCCAAGCTACTCCTGAATAGGGTGGGAGGCTGCCCGCATTCCAGTCAACACCGCACATGCAAAGGCTGCATCCTCCCAGGCTTGCACATCCAGATGATAAAACTTAAGAACATAAGAACATGCCATACTGGGTCAGACCAAGGATCCATCAAGCCCAGCATCCTGTTTCCAACAGTGGCCAATCCAGGCCATAAGAACCTGGCAAGTACCCAAAAACTAAGTCTATTCCATGTTACCACTGCTAGTAATAGCAGTGGCTATTTTCTATTTGGAAAAGGTGCGCAAGGAAGACCACGTCACAGCTTGGCAAATGTCTACGGGAGACAACAATCTAATCTCGCCCATAACACTGCCTGATTCCTAGTGGAATGAGCCCTAACTGAGTAGGCAACAGCTTTTCATCATGCACGGACACGGCCTTGACCACCTCATTAATCCATTGAGCTATTGTAGCCCACGAAGCTTGTTTGCCCTGTTTTCCTCCACCATGAAGGACAAACAGATGATCCATCTTTCAGAAAGGTTTAGAATCCTCCGATACCTCACAATATGTCTCTTGACAACCAAGGGACGCAACAGGTGATATTCTTCCGCATTTCTTTCCTTAACCAAGGACAGCTAGGAAATGGACTGAGTCAAGTGAAAATACAAGACCACTTTAGGCAAGAATGAAGGAACAGTATGCAGCTATATTGCTCTTGGAGTCAACCGAATGAATGGCTAACAACAAGATAAGGCCTGTAGATCAGAAATTTGATGCGCAGAGCATATCACCACCGGAAACACTGTTTTCAAGGTCAATAACCACAAGGAAAGGCTACACATTGGTTGAAATTTAGGGCCCGCCAAGAAATCCAACACCAGGTTAAGATTCCACAAAGGAACTAGTAACCACAAGGGAGGATGAAGATGTTTCACTCCCTTCAAGAAACGAGCCAATTAGTGCATAATCCTCTATAGAACTTGTTGCAGGAAGATGTCATCAAGGTATAGCTTGGTTTAAGAGGGGTTTGGACAAGCTCCTAGAATAAAAGTCAGTAAGCAATTATTAGCCAGGTAAAATTGGGGAAAGCCACCCCTGGGAGTGAGGAAAAAGAAATGGATGTATTATTTGGGATATGCTGGGTATTTCCTAGAGATCAGGATTGGTAATTGTCGGAGGTAGGATGCTGTGCTTGATCAACCTTGGTCTGACTTTTCATGACACTTATGTTCTCGCTCAAAATTCACATTCTGAATATCACATCTCTCTCATCCACCATTCCCAATCTCCCACCCTCTTTTCTTCCTGACTGTTTCTCCCTTCCTATTGCTCTTTTTGCAGGGCGAGGAGGATGCAGGTGTAGAGCTGTTGCTGGGATCAGTGGATTTAATCATCTCGTTATTTTGCAGGGACAGAGGAGGAGGATGCAGGAGATGATCTGCTACTGGGATCAGTGGACGAGTTCTGGTGGTTTCCTCACATGTGGAGTCACATGCAGCCTCACCTCTTCCACAATGAGTCTTCACTGGTGGAGCAGATGATTCTCAACAAAGAATTTGCATTGGTGAGTTCTAATTTCTTTTATTATTATTTTTATGACCCATTGATCCTTGTGGTAATTACTGGGTTTTCTGGCTCCATTAATTCATTTGTCAATATTAGTTTTCAATCACAATTTTAATATACTTAGGAGTCGATATTGAAAAGATCTGGAGCCATAAACACCCTACCCCTGCCCCAAGCTGTGATGCCTTCCCTCCCACCAAGAAAATCCAGTCCCCACCAATAGATGATCCTACGCCAGAACCCCTCCAGAATCTCAGTCATTCATCCATTCAGAGGCAAGAGAGATGCAACTCCCCTGCTTCAACGGCAAGAGATAAAGGGGAGTTAGACTCATACAGAAACCAACAAGGGCCCTGAGTGTTGCAGTTGGACACTGCTGGAGAGATAGTGGACCCTTGGGCCGGCCTACCTAGGGAGATAGGGTAGGCCGGGGGCGGAGCCACAAGCAGGAGGTGTTCACCCAGGAACCAGGGACCCCCCGGGAGGAGCCCGTAGGGCACCGGGTCCTCAGGACTCGGAATTGAGACAGAAAGTCCAGGGGCTGAGATAGACTTAGACCAGGACCAGAGCAAGCAAGAAGGATAGGAAGTCCAAGGTACCCGGAAGGCAGGGGACCGGCTGTACAGGACCGGGGGCCGGCTGAAGGCAGGGCAGCGGGCGGCTACGGAGTCTGTAGCAAACCGGAGGCTGAGGCAGGCTGTAGGCTGAAGCGGAGTTGGTAGCAAACCGCATGCTGAGGCAGGCTGTAGGCTGAAGCGGAGTCGGTGGCAAACCGGAGGCTGAAGCAGGCTGTAGGCTGAAGCGGAGTCGGTAGCAAACCGGATGCTGAAGCAGGCTGTAGGCTGAAGTGGAGTCGGAAGCAAACTGGAGTCGGGGCAGGCAGCAGGCAGAAGCGGAGTCAGAGGCAAACCGGAGTCGGAGGCAGGCAGCAGGCAGAAGCAGAGTCAGAGGCAAACCGGAGTCGGAGGCAGGCAGCAGGCAGAAGCGGAGTCGGAAGCAAACCGGAGTCGGAAGCAGGCAACGTGGAGACCACCAGGAACGCAACTAAGAACAACTATGGAGTTGTGAACCTCGTTGCAAGGCAATGAGAGAGAGTTTGAGTGCCGGTTATATCGGGACTTGGGCGTGACGTCAGCAGCACGGACGGGGCCAGGCTTCCGGGAGCTGAGCGCTCAAGACGGACGTCCTCGCGCGCGCGAGACTGAAGGGAAGCAGGCACGTAATGGCGGCCGCCATGTGGAGTGAGAGAAGCCCCCGGGGTCCGGGGGCTTCTCTCACTCCACTCCACTCGACCCCTATGTAAATTTTGCTCTTTCTTCTACACACCATCATCTCATCCATGCACTGAAACTCTGGTCTTTACTCTTTTATGAAAGAATAAATATTTAAACCTATCTACAAGGTCAAACTGTTCTGAGGTGCCATCACTTAGAATGCCTTAGCTCTATTATATGTCAACCGCATCTCCTGAAATATTGGAATCTTTAATAAGTCCCCTTGACTCAAGTGGAGTTCACAATTTGCCACATTCTGCTCTGTCTGGTGGATAAATACCTCACACACACACACACAATGGGGCCGATGCAATACAGTGCGCTCAGCTGAGCACATTGTTTAAGCTGCAGTTGGACGCGGGTTGTGTAGGCACTACCTAATCCCTTTAGGAAATAAGGGGATTAGCGCCTCCACAACGTGCGTCCAACGTGCGGTGAAACTAATAGCGCTCATCACATGCAAATGCATGTGATGAGCGCTATTAGTTATTCACTCCCAATGCAAAAAGATAAATGTGCGACCAATAAGCACATTTTTCATTCAGAAATTAACGCCTGCCCGGAGCAGGCATTAATTGCTGTGCATCCCCAAATGTTGTACAGAAAAGCAGAAAATACTGCTTTTCTGTACATCCTTCGACTTAATATTGTTGCAATATTAAGCAGGAGGAACAAAATCTTTTTAAAAGTTTTTAAAAAAAAGTTTCTAAAAAAGTGCAGTCGGTCAGATTCAGGAAACGGATGCATAGTTAGCAAGCATCCATTTCCCAAACCCCTGGCTGTGCGCCAATAAATGTAGTGTCTGTTTTCCTAACTGGCAGACGGGTAACCGCGCGTGGGTTCCCACTGTCAAGGAGGTGCTAGGGGTGCACAAACCCTAATTTGAATATTGCATGGCAGCCCCAGGAGAGGTGCCCGGGGGCGCGCTACGAAAGAGGGCGCTGAACTTTCAATACGATTCTTTTGCATCGACCCCTATGTAAATTTTGCTCTTTCTGATACTGAGAGAGCCAGTAAAATAATAGAACTACCATTACCTTTTATAAAATCTGCATCTTATGGGTCAGTTTATCCAGCAAACCAATGTATAAAGCATTACAATAATCAATAATTTATTGCCAATGAATGCATAACAATTATTTAAATGTTTGTTGTTCCAGGGCTCCACACTAATTTTGACTAGGACTGTTGATCTTTTTTCTAATTTAATTTTATTTGCTTTGAAAAATATTTTAAAAAATGGAACATTCTGAAACTGAGCCTTTGTGAATGAATGAACACACACGTGGCCTGTATGCAACAGGGCTCACCGAATGGCATGCGGACACCTTGCAATTAGTGCATTTTGCTTGACATAATTTTTTCTGGGTTTTGCTGAGCCTCGGCTTTTGATTGTGGGTGCACATTCCCATTTCTTTTTTGACATATTCTGAAGGGGCATAAAATAATGTATAACCTGGGCTTTCCTCACCCTTTTCTCTTTCTCCTTTCCTCAGTCCCCAAGGTGTGGGTCCTTTCTGTGGGGTGAAGGCTAACCTTCTTGGCCCAGGCAGTGGTGCTCTTCTGTGTGTGTGTCTTACTATAGCACTTTGGGGAAGGCAGGACTCACTGGATGGATGTTCACATTAAAGTTTACTGTAATTCTGTTAGGTTACTGTGGGACCTTAGGTGATAGCATCCAACTACCACAGGTGGAAACTCGCCACTTGAATCCAACCATTTACTTTGGGTACTGACGGCAGGCAGGGATTCAGAAGTCTCAGTATAGGGGCGGATCCGATAAACAGATGACTGGTCAGCAGTGGCAAGCAGCAAGTCCAAGAGCCAGGCACAAGGTGAAAGCCGATGGCAAGCAGCAAATCCAGGAGCCAAGCGGAGGCTGAAGGCAGGCAGCAAACAGCAAGTCCAGAAGGTTGAATAGTTCAGCTCAGTTACTCACCTTGGAAAGATGTTGAGGTAGTGTGATTTGGTTTGATTAAGTACCAACATTTGTTAATCAAGAGAGCAGTGAGTCACGCTGGCTGACTAACTAACGGGCCGATTCAGTAAAGTCCATGGGAGAGTGGGCAAACGCCCACTCTTCCGGCGCGCGCACAGGCCACTCACCTGTACGCGCGATCCAATATTTAAATTAGGCCCGGTGGTAGAAACGGGCAAAAGGAGGTGCTAGGGACACTAGCGCGTCCCTAGTGCCTCTTTTTGGCCCGGAGCGGCGGCTGTCAGCGGGTTTGACAGCCGACGCTCAATTTTGCAGGCGTCGGTTCTCGAGCCCGCTGACAGCCACGGGCTCGGAAACCGGACGCCAGCAAAATTGAGCGTCCGGTTTTTGACCCGAAAGCCACGGGTCGACTTCAAATTTTTTTTTCTTTTTTTTTTTTACTTTTTTTACCCTTCAGGACCTCCGACTTAATATTGCCATGATATTAAGTCAGAGGGTGCACAGAAAAGCAGTTTTTACTGCTTTTCTGTGCACTTTCCCGGTGCCCAAAGAAATTAGCGCCTACCTTTGGGTAGGCGCTAATTTCTGAAAGTAAAATGTGCGGGGTGGCTGCACATTTTACTTACTGAATCGCGCGGGAATACCTAATAGGTTCCAATAATAAGAAAAGTAGTCCAAGTGCCTGTAACTAAAAACTCACCTGAGCTAAAAAATTCTAACTTATCCCTATCAATTAAAAAGCAGAATGAAAATACAAACAAAAAACAAACTTTGAAATGTTTGTATGCTAATGCCAGAAGTCTAAGAAGTAAGATGGAAGAATTAGAATGTATAGCGGTGAATGATGACATAGACTTAATTGGCATCTCAGAGACATGGTGGAAGGAGGATAACCAATGGGACAGTGCTATACCGGGGTACAAATTATATCGCAATGACAGAGAGGAGCACCCGGGAGGCGGTGTGGCACTTTATGTTTATAGTACAGGTGAATAAGAAGTAAGATGGGAGAATTAGAAGGTATAGCAGTGAATGATGACATAGACTTAATTGGAATCTCAGAGACATGGTGGAAGGAGGACAACCAATGGGAGATACCAAGGTACAATTATATCACGATGATAGGGTGGATCAACTTGGTGCAGGAGTGGGTGTGCTTTATGTCCAGGATGGCATATAGTCCAATAGGATAAAGATCCTGAAGGAGACCAAATGCACAGTTAGGTCCTTATGGGTGTAAATTCCATGTGTGATGGGGAAGAGTATAGTGGTGATGGTATACTAATGTCCACCTGGCCAATATGAACAGACAGATGAGAAATTAGGGAAGCTAACAAATTTGGCAGTGCAGTAATTATGGTAGATTTCAATTACTGCAGTATTGACTGGTAACTAACATCAGGACATGCTGGAGAGATAAAGTTTCTAGAAGAAATACAGGACTGCTAGATGGAGTAGATGGTCCTGGAGCTGATGACAGGGGGAACCATTTTGGATATAAATTTTTAGTATAACTTAGAATTTGGTGCAAGAGGTAATGGTAAGGGGCTACCTGGTAACAGTGACTATAGTGTAATTAAATTTGACTTAATGAGTAGGAGGACAATAAGTCTTCTACTCTAGCGTTAAACTTCCAAAAGGGAGTCTTTGATAAAATGAGAATAATAGTTAATAAAAACTGAAAGGTGAAGCTTTAAATGTTAAACGTTTACATTAGCTGTGATCAACTTAGAAGCCCACTTAAGATGTATTCCACACATTAGAAGAGTGGTAGGGTAGGGAATTGGGTCCAAAGGCCGGCTACAGGTTGTTTTAATGACTTTACTGGCTGTATTTTGAATATAGCCAGTTAAGTTTAAAGTCATCCTGGGACACATACCCAGATAACTTTACATTTAACTGGCACATTCAAATATAGCTGTTGCGTCTGTCGGTCTCAGACGGCTTTGACCTTTCTTCCTTCTCTCTCCTCAAGCCTTGGGAAGATGGTTGATGCTGCGTCTTCATGCCGCTCTCTCCATTGTTGCCGGATCGGCAACGGTGATGGTGTTCACCATGATTTTCCTGAGGGCCTCCTAGGGTGCGCGTGCGCATGCCACCCACGTCTATATCCACGTCATGGCAGGAACCTCAGGGGCATCCCTTCCGAGTATTTAGCCTGCTCTTCGTTTGCTAACAAACAGGTCGATACTCTAAGGCCACGGTAAAAAGAGTGCGGCAGTGCCCGGCGCACCCTCGTTCCCTGCACGCACAGTTCTCTTCACCTACCGCTCGATACTCTCTTCTAATTGCATGCAAATGCATGCCGCGGCTGCGAAGTGTTAGGGAAGCGTTAGGCCCGCGCAAGCCATTTTACTGTATAGAGCGCCTATACAGTAACCTGGGTGCTCGGGCCTAACGCTTCACGGCCACGCTGGTATCTGTCATTTCAAATGTCATTTGAAATGACAGATACCAGGAAGTCGGGATTGCCGTCCCCTCTCCCCTCCTCCCGAAGCAAAAAAAAAGTGAAAAACAAAGTTGTGAGAGAGAGAGGAGAGAGGACGGCAATCCTACGCTCGGCAACTTACTTTTGCAGCCCCCCTCCGGACATCGTGGCTTCCCCCGTGCCAGTTCCCCTTCCCCTCCTCCCGAAGCAGGGCGCGAAAAGCGCGAAGCGCCTTACTTTTGCAGCCCCCTCCGGACATCGGACGACCTCTCCTGCCTCCAGCTGCTCGCGAAGATGGACGCCTGCACGGCCGCTGAAGACGTGATGTCACGACGTTTGGCGTCAGGCATGTGACGTCACATCTTCAGCGGCCGTGTGTTACGCTTGGGCTCCGGTCAGGAGTCGTGAACACCACCCAGCAGGGTGGCTCCAGGTGGAGAGAGACAGGAATGGCTAGAAACAGTGTCTGGTTCCAGGCTGGGTCAGGGCAGGCGGCAAGTAGCAGTGTCTGGGTTCAGGCTGGGTCAGGGCAGGCGGCAAGTAGCAGTGTCTGGGTTCAGGCTGGGTCAGGGCAAGGCAGGTCAGAAGGCCCGTAGGCCACACACAGACAGAAGACCCGTAGGCCACACACACACAGAAGACCCGTAGGCCACACACCGTAAGCAGGGCAAGGCAGGTCAGAAGGCCCGTAGGCCACACACACACATGGAAGGCCCATAGGCCACACACCGTAGTCAGGGCAAGGCAGGTCAGAAGGCCCGTAGGCCACACACACACACACAGAAGGCCCGTAGGCCACACACCGTAAGCAGAGCAGGCAGGTCAGAAGGCCCGTAGGCCACACATACACACGGAAGGCCCGTAGGCCACACACACACACACAGAATGCCCGTAGGCCACACACCGTAAGCAGAGCAGGCAGGTCAGAAGGCCCGTAGGCCACACATACACAGAAGGCCCATAGGCCACACACCGTAAGCAGAGCAGGCAGGTCAGAAGGCCCGTAGGCCACACATACACACGGAAGGCCCGTAGACCACACACCGTAGTCAGGGCAAGGCAGGTCAGAAGGCCCGTAGGCCACACACACACACACAGAAGGCCCGTAGGCCACACACCGTAAGCAGAGCAGGCAGGTCAGAAGGCCCGTAGGCCACACATACACAGAAGGCCCGTAGGCCACACACCGTAAGCAGAGCAGGCAGGTCAGAAAGCCCGTAGGCCACACATACACACGGAAGGCCCGTAGGCCACACACCGTAGTCAGGGCAAGGCAGGTCAGAAGGCCCGTAGGCCACACACACACACACAGAAGGCCCGTAGGCCACACACCGTAAGCAGAGCAGGCAGGTCAGAAGGCCCGTAGGCCACACATACACAGAAGGCCCGTAGGCCACACACCGTAAGCAGAGCAGGCAGGTCAGAAGGCCCGTAGGCCACACACACAGAAGGCCCGTAGGCCACACACCGTAAGCAGAGCAGGCAGGTCAGAAGGCCCGTAGGCCAGGTAAGAAAAGCGAGGAAGAAGGCCCGAAGGCCGCGCAAGGCAAGGAAAGGCCCGAAGGCCGCGCAGGGCAAGGAAAGGCCCGAAGGCCGCGCAGGGCAAGGCAAGGAAAGGAAAGGCCCGAAGGCCGCGCAAGGCTAGAGCAGGGAGCCCAGGTGAGCTCGATGCCGAAGCACCGAGGGAACTGTCAGGCAGGGTTATAAGGTTCCCCCGTGCCAGTTCCCCCTCCCCTCCTCCCAAAGCAGGCTGCTTTTCGCACCCTGCTTTGGGAGGAGGGGAGGGGGAACTGGCACGGGGGAAGCCACGATGTCCGGAGGAGGGGGGCTGCAAAAGTAAGTCGCCGAGCGTAGGATTGCCGTCCTCTCCCCCCTCTCTCTCTCTCTCGCAACTTTTTTTTTTCGCTTTTTTTTTTCTTCGGGAGGAGGGGGGAGGACTGGGGCTGCCCCGGAGGCCAGCATCCATGGACGCGGCCAGGGCAGGTGAGAGGGGGCTGGGGGAAAGCTTGCCGTCTACCCTTACCCCTGCCTCTAATGCAGGGGTAGGGGTAGGCGGTAAGTTAGCAGGTTAAACGCGGGGCAAAATGGCAGCGATAGTCGGGGCGCGCGTTACAGTATCGGAGGGGAATAGCTAATTCGTTCATTTACATATCATATACACGCTGCGTGCGGAAAGGGTTATGCGTCTGTTTTAAGAAACGCTAAGGACGCGTTGAAACTGGAGACTATATCGCTGGATCGCCTTACGCGTCCGAATTGTGCGCTCCCAGCACGTTACAGACGGGAAATCTTCAACCGCACGTTACAGTATCGACCTGATACTGAGTTAGCAAGGATTGGATTGGATTGCCTCCGGTCTAAGCTGCTCTGTCGCTTCCTAGCTGCCGCAGGAAGCTCTCTGCCCTTTGGGGTATTTCTACTCTAACCTGTGTACCCGCTCCTCAGGGGCCCTTCTGCTCTATTTCAGGTGCCTATCTTGGGATATCGGGTACTCTATATTCTGGGTCTACATCCGGGGCCTGTCCCTGCTACCCCGCGCTGCCATTCACCTACTCGAGTGTGAGACTGGTGTCCGCTGCTGAGGACCTCTGGACTACTTCTACTGGGTTACCTTCACTGCTGCCCACTCCCCGGGCAGTACCATCGAGCTGTATAATAAATACAACTTCTCTGTGTCTGTGTGTATAGAATCTAGCCTAGTACTGCGGTTCCTTATAGGGCTCCTCCCCATGGGAGT
The DNA here is from genome assembly GCF_901001135.1 of Rhinatrema bivittatum. NCBI lineage: Eukaryota > Metazoa > Chordata > Amphibia > Gymnophiona > Rhinatrematidae > Rhinatrema > Rhinatrema bivittatum. The sequence continues at coordinate 7,932,372 of NC_042615.1, forward strand.
GGCCATCACCGCAGTACCCAAGAATCCACTCCAACACCTCATAACCATAACAAATTGCTAACTCCATGGATTCGGCTCAGTTCTCCGCTTTGCAGGCCATTCCGGGCCTGGCCCAGCGAATCTCTGAACAACAGAATTCGCTAGACAACTTGACTGTTGCCTTTAATCAATTACACACACAGATGAATGCACTGGCTGCCGCAGGTAAAGAAGTTACACTGCCAGAAGTGACGGTCAAATCTACAGTGCCTCTATCTGCTCCGACACGCTTCGCAGTTGAAGTTTGGAAATGTAGATGATTTATTAATCAATGTTGCATGCACTTTTCCCTGCAACCTAACCATTTTCCTACAGCGTATGCCAAGACCACCTATATCCTTTCGTATCTGGATGGAAGAGCGCTGGCTTGGGCCTCACCGCTGTGGAAGCGCAATGACCCTATCCTGAATGATCTTGCCGGGTTTCTTGAACTGTTTAAGTCAGTATTTGATGACCCTACCTGGTACTCGATAACAGGATCAGCTTTGGTTCATCTCAAACAAGGTAACAAACCTTTTCCAGACTTCACCATAGAATTCAAGACGTTAACTTCTGAATTACATTGGGACCCTAAGTGCCTGAAAACCCTATTTTTCGAAGGTCTGAACTCCCGTTTGAAAGATGAACTGGTTACTCGTGAGATGCCTGAGACCTTAGCACAACTGATGAAGTTGGCAGCCAAGATTGATCACCGACTTTGTGACAAGGTTCAAGAGGTCAAGAGTTCCAGAAGACCACTTCAGGGAGAGATTCGTGTCAAGTCTGTACCCAGGCCTACACTCCCAGGGCCTGTTGCTGGTGAAAAAGAACCAATGCAATTAGGCCGCAGTCATTTGACCTCTAAAGAGAGACGATATTTGGGAGGATTCTTCTTAGGTCTAACTGCACCCTCTCCACTCTCTCTCGCAGTATCTTTAATCTGTAGGCCTTTGGAATACCAGACCCTTTCCTTAGTAGATTCTGGGGCAGGGGAGAAATTTCATTTTGAAACGTCTAGTGGAACATTTGCGGATCCCTACCACTACTAGGACGCCTCCGTTACTATTGTCCTCTATTCATGGAGAGCCCTTACCAGGTGAAGTAACCCTGCTTACAGAACCAGTGAGCTTGTGAACCAATGCTTTTCATACAGAGACTATTTCCTTCTTTGTGCAAGAGAAGGCCATGCACTCTTTTGTACTTGGGCTACCGTGGCTGCAGAAACACTTGCCACAATTCAACTGGACCACGTTGGAGCCTTCACGTTGGGGTCCATATTGTCATGGCAAATGCTTAATGGAAGTCTCTCCAATACCATGCATGCCAACTACCCCGTTGTTGCCTGGGTTGCCGCCGCAATATGCATCTTACCAAGATGTATTCTCAAAAGAAGCTGCTGATGTGTTGCCTCCACACAGATCATACGACTGCACGATTAATTTGAAGCCAAATAGGAAACCATCCAAAGGAAGGGTCTACCCCCTCTCCATAGTGGAGAATAAGGCGATGTTAGAGTACATCCAGGAGAATCTTAAGAAAGGCTTCATAAGACCTTCTAAGTCTCCTGCCGGCGCAGGATTTTTCTTCGTGGGGAAAAAGGACGGAACGTTACGTCCATGCATTGTCTATAGAGGTTTGAATGAGATCACCATAAAGGACCGCTACCCTTTCCCACTCATCTCAGAGCTATTCGATAGGTTACAGGGAGCCAATATATTTTCCAAACTTGACCTCAAAGGAGCATATAATTTAGTTCGCATTTGTTCTGGCGATGAATGGAAGACCGCTTTTAATACCCAGGATGGACACTTTGAATACCTGGTGATGCCCTTCGGTTTGTGCAACGCCCCAGCTGTCTTCCAAAACATGATGAATGATATTCTGCGTGACTTACTCTACCAATGTGTCATTGTCTACTTAGACGATATCTTGATATTTTCTCAGGACCTGCCATCCCATCAAGAAGATGTCAAAAGAGATCTGCAGGGACTTTGTGAGAACCACTTCGACGCCAAATTGACTAAATGTGAATTTCATAAAGAATCCGTGCCCTTCTTAGGTTACATTGTCTCAAACAAAGGCTTCCAAATGGATCCTCAGAAGCTTGAGAGTATTCAAAAATGGCCTCAACCCACTGGCCTAAAGGCTCTAAGATGATTTTTGGGATTTACCAAGTACTACCGGACCTTTATTAAAAATTACTCGGGATCGTGAGGAGAGCGACGTTTACCTTACAGCTGATCGAGCCCGAGGGTAGGAGAGTGCTGCCCGAACGGAGCCTGAAACCATCTACAGCTGTGATTTCTTTTCCTGTTGACGCCGGAGGGGCGTGTACTAGGGGCGAACCTGGAAGTCCTGCCTACTTAAGAGAGCCTGCAGCGATACCTCTCTGGATCGTGAGGAGAGCGGACGTTTACCTTACAGCTGATCGAGCCCGAGGGTAGGAGAGTGCTGCCCGAACGGAGCCTGAAACCATCTACAGCTGTGATTTCTTTTCCTGTTGACGCCGGAGGGGCGTGTACTAGGGGCGAACCCGGAAGTCCTGCCTACTTAAGAGAGCCTGCAGCGATACCTCTCTGGATCGTGAGGAGAGCGGACGTTTACCTTACAGCTGATCGAGCCCGAGGGTAGGAGAGTGCTGCCCGAACGGAGCCTGAAACCATCTACAGCTGTGATTTCTTTACCTGTTGATGCCGGAGGGGCGTGTACTAGGGGCGAACCCGGAAGTCCTGCCTACTTAAGAGAATCTACAGCGGCGCGCAGTCGACGCCGGCGCGCTGCTTAAGCCGCGCGCGCTAAAGGGGCGCGCAGTTTGAGAAGGGCTTAGCCGGGCTTCGCCGAGATTCGCCGGGATAAGCTAATGTAGCTGTACTGGATTTATTTCCTGTTTTATTGACTACGGATACAGACCCCTGGTGCAACGGTGCTCCTCCAGGTAGGATTGAATCTATTCTATCTCTCCTCACGATCTCCTAAGTGGATCCTTCTTTAATTAAATATATACATCGAACCTCCAACACAAGTTTGTCCTTGAATAGATTTCTGGATTATAATTAATCAAAATGCCACACACGAAAAGGAAGGCGAAAATAAAGCCTTCGAGTGATGTGGCTGATATTGTTACGGGACAAAAAACTGTGCTGGAATGGCTAGACCCATCGAATACCCCGGTAGGGCAGGCCGCTGGAGGGATAGCACTGGAACGGAGTGCTACCTCCCTGGCCACTGAAATATCATTGAGCCCCGGGGCGCCGGTTCCTCCATCTCCACCCGGGAAAGGGGAAGGATTCTCCCCAATAAACCCGAATGGTTTATCAGAGGAAAATGCGAGCTCTGTGGATTTTAGAGAGGGAATGGAAAAACAAATTGAGAAAAAGAACCCCATTGACCAGGAAAAACGGGATGAATACTCATTGGAAAAGTTGGAAAACTTTACACAAATACCGAGGGAGTTTAGTACACCAAGAAATGTTGACTCTCTCAGTAGTAATAAAGAAAAGATTGAAGTGATAATCAAAATGGATACTTTGCCAAGTAAACCTGTAAATGTAACATTAGAAAGCTTATGGAATTACATGGAAAAGCTAGACGTTTCATTAAATAAATTGACAGAAGTAGCCATTAAAACTTCTAATTCACTGGCTCAACATACAACAGAGTTGGGAAAACAAAGAGAAGAAATGAAAGTCATGGATAAAAGGATACTCCAGGTTGAAAAAATTCAATGTCATCAGATGGTAAAGGAGAATGTAGTAGATTTAAGACTGGAAAATTTAGAAAACACAGTTAGATCTCTAAATTTAAGAATTAATAACTTCCCAGTGATAAGAAAAATGGATTCTATTGAGTTGTTTAAGAGCTACTTAAATCAAGTTTTAAAAATACCTGAGAAATGTATGCCAGTAATTGTTAAAGCTTTCTATTTGGGAGTAAGAAAAAAGAAAGAATCTGTTTTAGAACATCAAGGAAAAAATGGTAAAGAGATAGAAGTTGGGGAAAATTCCATAGATTTATCTGACCTCCTACAAAAATCTCAGGAGGAAATTGAAATAAAAACAAGGGAAACCCTTTTAGTGCAATTCGCATTTGCTTCAGACAGGGACAACATAATGAGATCTTTCTTTCGTAATAGACTCCTAACTTTTTATGGTCAAAAGGTGTGGGTTTTCCCAGACCTTGTTAAGAACACTCAAATTCGTAGGAAGAGTTTCCTACAATATAGGAAAACAGTGCAAGATAAAGGGGGAAACTTTATATTGAAATACCCCTGTAAATGCATTATTAAATTGGAAGGGAAAATTTATGTATTCCATGATCCACAGGGTCTCAAAGACCTCCTCGTGATTAATGACCAGCAAGATAAGAATTAGGTCTTAGAAAGATGTATATTTTCATAGTTATGTTTTTTTTTTTTTTCCTTTTCACCGTTCATAATTTTGAAGGTTTCCACTTTATTGCCTTAAAATATCTTGAATGAATGAAAGATAAAAGATGTTTCAAGAAATAATAATTTGATATGTATTTAATTCTGACATTCAAGACAATTTTCTGATGTAAGTTTGTTTATTGTATTAAAGATGAAAGCAATAAATAAAGAATTAAAAAAAAAAAAAATTACTCTTCATTGACTGTTCCATTAATAGCAATGACTAAGAAAGGAGCCAACACTGTTACTTTGTCTATGGAAGCTGTGACTGCATTCCAGAAGTTAAAAGATGTCTTTCAAAGCAAACCATATCTCTGCCATCCAGACCCTACAAGACCCTTCATTGTGGAGGTCGATGTCTCTGATGTGGGTGTAGGGGCCATGCTAAGCCAGACCGGTATTTCAAAGATCTTACACCCCTGTTCATTCTTTTCCCGATGCTTCTCACCAGTAGAGAAGAACTACGGCATTGGAATTAAAGAACTGTTGGCAATAAAAGTGGCATTTGAAGAATGGCGCCCCTGGCTTGAAGGTGCACAACATCAGATTATTGTTTACACTGATCACAAAAATCTGGAGTACCTCCATCACGGTCAACGACACCTCAACCACATAGACAGGTGAGGTGGTCCCTGTTCTTCAACAGATTTGACTTTTTGCTGAAATATCGCCCTGGTGAAAAGAATGTCAAAGCAGACGCATTTTCTTGCTCTTTTCTCTCAGAGGATGTACCTGATGAACCCCAGCATATTACTGACCCGAAGAGAGTGGTTCTCACAGCTACACATCCGGTACCCCCGGACAAGACCATTGTACCCTGCAATCTAAGAAAGAAATTGCTAAGATGGGCTCATGATTCTAAACTGGCCGGACACCCTGGTCAATGACGAACACTGGCCAAGCTACAAAAGCCACACCACAAAAACTTCCACCCAAAAACATATCTATTTCACCAACCATAAAAAATAACAGATGAAACACCACCACAACCACTCCCCCACACAAATCTACCCCCAAAACTACCCACAACTCCAATTCAAACAAAGATGGCCTCAACGCCCAACAAGACCCCTCCTGAAAGACACCGATATTTAATCAATATCCCCTTCAAGAAATCTATAAAAAACATGTTATATCTTTCATTCTTCCTAATAAACGCACAAGCCCTAACTAAATAATTCATGCTCTTATCAGATATCATACAGGAAAAAACCTTGACTTCATCGCCGTCACTGAAACCTGGTTTAAAAATACTGAACAAGTAATCACAAAACAACTAAATAACAATGAATACGACCTATTTTCAATTCCCCGGAAATCCCGCAGAGGAGGAGGATTACTACTAATCATAAAAAACATTTCACAATGAAACCGAACCCACACACAATCCTGCAACAATATTAAGTAACCATCTTCGACTCAGAAAACATGAAAATCTGCATAGTATACTGCCCCCCCCCCCCAAACTTCTAAACAATGACATATCCCCACTCCTAGAATTCTTCATAACAAACATCAGCACGAAGAAACCTACAATTATACTAGGAAATTTCAACCTCCACATGGACAGTAGCCCCCGATCTCAAAACTGCCAAACCTTGCTTGACGTACTATCTATTTAATATTTACTATCTATTTAATATTTACGTTCTTATGTTCAATGGAAACCGACCTGATTTGATATGTGTATCGAGAATGTCTGTATATAAAAATTCTAAATAAATAAATAAATAAATCTACTTTAAATCTCACACAACTGGTTAACAACCCAACTCATAAAGCGGGTCACACCCTGTGTCTGATATTCACAAACGACTTCTCAAACACATCAATATCGTATACACCAGTCCCATGGTCCGACTAAAACAAACGAAACATACTCCTTCAAATACCGACATCCTCCAGCAAGAACTCAGAAAACAAGTAATAAATCTGGATCTTTCCAACATAAACAACGCCACCAAATCATGGCACAAACTCACAGCTGAAACTGCCAACAACATAAACCCTGAAAGAACAAAACATATAAAAAACAACAGAGAGAAAACAAACCCCTGGTTCAACACCCAACTAAGAGACTCAAAATCCACCCTAAGGAAAAAAGAAAAAGAATGGCTAAAAAATAAATCCCCACTAACATTGGAAAGGTATCGCACATATCTTGCCACATATAAAAAAAATGATTAACACTAAGCAAGATTACTATAGCAATAAAATAAAAACTCCACTAACAACTCCAAATCCCTCTATAACATAGTGAACAACTTAATATCAGAAAACAACAACCCCACTTCACAAACCAAAAACTTAAGCCAAGAACTTTCTCTGTTCTTCAAAAACAAAATCAGCAGAATAACGGGAAACATAAACAAATCCACTATCCTAAATGACCAGATTACCTTCAAAAACATAATACCCTGGTCCAATTTCGACCCCATATTGACCACTGAAACAGAGAAACTATTAAGAAAACTTATCCCAGCCTGCCACGATCTGGACACAATTCCAACTCGTGCCCTAAAAGAAATTGCACAAAGCATTGCTCCATCCATCATGGCTATCATAAATAAATTTCTCGAAGAAGGTGAACTACCAGATATATTAAAAATTGCAACTATTAAACCAATAATAAAAAAAAGAACCTCAATCCAAATGACTTGAATAACTACCGCCCAATATCAAATTTACCACTGCTAGCTAAAATGACAGAGAAAGCTGCTCTGAAACAACTCAATGAGCATCTCGAAACCAACAACATCTTAAACCCAGCCCAACACGGCTTCAGAAAAAATCACAGCACAGAAACCTTGCTACTCAACTTATCAAACTCAATAATAAGAGGCTTTGACAACAATCTAAGATACATCCTCATATTACTCAACCTCTCAGCAGCATTTGACATGGTAGACCATAAAAGCCTTATAAACAGACTTACTGACATCGGTCTTTCAGGCAAAACTCTCAAATGGTTCACATCCTTCCTTAAAAACAGATATTTCAAAGTTAACATCAACAACCACTCCTCAGATGCCACACCTCTTGAAACCGGAGTGCCACAAGGCTCTGCTCTCTCTGCCACACTTTTTAATATATACTTCCTACCACTCTGCCAACTCCTCACAAGTCTCAGCGCCACATACTACATGTACGCCGACGATATACAATTAATCATTCCAATAACAACCACCATCGAAGATACAATGAAACTCTCGGCCTCCTACCTAGACACCATAAGAAACATGCTAAACCTCATGAAGCTATATCTAAACATGGACAAAACCAAATGTATTCTACTAGAAAGAAAAAACTCAGGATTAAACACAAATCATTCCATAAAAATCGACAACACATGCATCAAATTAAAAGACAATGTGAGAGATCTTGGAATATGGCTAGACCCAGAACTTAACCTCAAAAAGCACATCTCAACCAAAATTAAACAAGGCTTCCACAAATTACAAATCCTCAAACAACTAAAACCACTACTGTACCACCCCAATTTCAGAACTGTTCTACAATCACTTATATTCACCAGCTTCGACTATTGCAACTCTCTATTGTTAGGACTACCCAAAGCCTCTATCCGACCACTCCAGCTACTGCAAAACGCCTCAGCCAGAATCTTCACCGGGCACAAAAAATCCGATCACATCACTCCTGTGCTAAACAGTCTACACTGGCTACCTGTAGAAAAGAGAATCTAATACAGAGAGAACAGAGAGGAGGCTGGTAACTACAGACCGGTTAGCCTCACTTCAGTGGTGGGAAAAGTAATGGAGTCACTGTTGAAAGAGAGAATAGTGAACTATCTACAGTCCGGAGAATTGCTGGACCAGAGGCAGCATGGATTCACCAGGGGAAGATCCTGTCAGACAAATCTGATTGACTTTTTTGACTGGGTAACCAAGGAATTGGATCAAGGAAGAGCGCTCGATGTCATCTACTTAGATTTCAACAAAGCTTTTGATACGGTTCCGCACAGGAGACTGGTGAATAAATCGACAAGCTTAGGAGTGAGTGCCGAGTTGGTGACCTGGATTGCAAACTGGTTGACGGACAGAAGACAATGTGTGATGGTAAATGGAACTCTCTCTGAAGAGAGAGCGGTTTTAAGTGGTGTACCGCAAGGTTCGGTGTTGGGACCGGTCCTGTTCAATATCTTTGTGAGCGACATTGCGGACGGGATAGAAGGTAAGATTTGTCTTTTTGCGAACGACACTAAGATCTGCAACAGAGTGGACACGCCGGAAGGAGTGGAGAGAAAGAGACGGGATTTAAGGAAACTGGAAGAGTGGTCGAAGATATGGCAGCTGAGATTCAATACCAAGAAGTGCAAAGTCATGCATATGGGGAGTGGAAATCAGAATGAACTGTATTCGATGAGGGGGGGGAAAGGCTGATGTGCACGGAGCAGGAGAGGGACCTAGGGGTTATAGTGTCTAATGATATGAAGTCTGTGAAACAATGTGACAAGGCGATAGCAATAACCAGAAGAATGCTGGGCTGCATAGAGAGAGGAATATCGAGTAAGAAAAGGGAAGTGATTAACCACTTGTACAGGTCCTTGGTGAGGCCTCACCTGGAGTACTGTGTTCAGTTCTGGAGACCCTATCTACAAAGAGACAGAGACAAGATGGAAGCGGTACAGAGAAGTGCGACCAGAAAGGTGGAGGGTCTTCATCGGATGTCATATGAAGAGAGATTGAAGAATCTAAATATGTACACCCTGGAGGAAAGGAGGAGCAGGGGTGATATGATTCAGACCTTCAGATACTTGAAAAACTTTAACGATCTGCTGATTTTTTTCCGTCAGAAAAAAATCAGCAGAACCAGAGGTCACGAGCTGAGGCTCCAGGGAGGAAGACTAAGGACCAATGTCAGGAAATATTTCTTCACAGAGAGAGTGGTGGATGCCTGGAATGCCCTTCCGGAGGAAGTGGTGAAGTCCAAAACTGTGAAGGACTTCAAAGGGGCGTGGGATAAACACTGTGGATCCATCAGGTCTAGAGGAAGTGTATAAAGAGGAGGCAGCAAAACACTGCACGGAGCGGCAGTAGCCACAGAGGCATTCACGGAGCGGGATGCCAGTGGCCAGTGGTTGGTGTTCCACCTTCACGGAGCGGAAGGATGGAGGGCTGCCATCTCCAAATTAAATTAAAAAAAACAAAAAACAGGGGTGGGCAAGAGTATGTAAAATTAACGAAGAGTTCATAAGCTATAGGTATTACCAACTATTAGGCTTATTCAATATTTGTTGATAGATAATGTGGCTTTCAATGCATACTTCACTTTCAATACATATCCAACATAGCTCTCTGCTTCAACAGCAGGGGAGAAGAAAAACTAATATTTCATGCATATCCAGCATAGCTCTCTGCTTCTACGGCAGGGGAGAAGTAAAACTAATAGTTCACGCTTATCCAGCATAGCTCTCTGCTTCAACAGCAGGGGAGAAGAAAAACAACCAATAAGGGCTGAATAACATAGTCTGGGTAAACAAATAAGTATGGGTGTAGCTTGCTTATTGCGGCGGTTACTTCCCCTAACTAATCAAGCTTGTTATGTCACTTGGATGCAGCTCCATCACTGCTCTCTGCATTAATGGTGGGGGTGAAAGGGAAATAGAACCAAAGGTTACTAGGAGCCAAGAGAAACAGATAAGTATGAGAAAAAAAGAAGTGTGAAGCTTGCTGGGCAGACTGGATGGGCCGATTGGTCTTCTTCTGCCGTCATTTCTATGTTTCTATAATACAAAACACTAACCATCTTACACAGTACAATATACAACAGTGAAGGAACATGCCTAAACAAAATTATCAAGAAACACGTATCCCAATGCAATACAAGAACCACTAGCAAATTGTAACTAGACATACCATCAATCTCAACCACCAAACATTCCAATGTTAGAAACAGAGCCATCTCCATAGCTGGTCCTCAACTCTAGAACTCACTGCCAAAACAACTAAGATCACAAAACAACACCAAAACATTTAAAAAAGAACTCAAAACATGCTTTTCAAACAAGCCTTTAAAATCCACGCGTGTATCTCTGGGTTTTGCCACACACAACCCTTTTAAAATCCACCTCTCAGGACTCTGTCATTTCAGCTTTCCACATGAAGCAACATCTACTTCTATTCACCCTGTTAATATGGGATAACTCTTTTAGTAGAGGCCCGGTAGGGCTTTCCAAGGTTTGCCAAGAAATGTTACCCACATAACCTTTTCAAGGATATTCAGTGGCACATTTATCCCATGTAATATTCCTGATGACTTATATGGATAACTTTAGCTGCATAAATTGTCTGTTAGAGGCCAATAGTCAGAAAAGTACCTAAGTGTCCAATTTGCCTGCACCAAGTAATCTTTAAATGATTTACTTTTTGAATAACCCCAAACTGAACTGATGTATGATTTTTAGTACATTGTAAGAGGATCTTGTAAGCCTTTTTTGCTTTGGTTGCTGTCTGAAAGACCACAGAAGCGTGGCTGATAACCTGCCCTTAGTGCTCCCTTGCATCAAATCAGTCAATGGGGTTACAGGTAAAGCTCAGTGCAGGTTAAACTGTCTGAGCTCCAGGCGGCTATTTTGGCTGAGGATGGAGTTTGGCTGGACCACAACAATTTTCAAACTGTTCTAAAAGCCTTCATTCTCACCGGCATTGACCACTAAAATTATGTTGGCCTTCCTCAGAGTTCACTCAGATCATTACAATTAGCACAGAATTCTCCTCACTAACACGCAAATTTGGGAATACATTCAGGAATCCCTTTACTAGCCACCAGACAAATGACAACCTCTTACACAACATAACTAGTCCCTAGATGAGTTCAATCCTACATTTTTATGTACCAACAAGAAATGTCAGATCAGCTTCTCGACACTCCAGCTGCAAAACATAGCAAACTTACTGTCATGCAAGAGCGAGCTTTTTACATTGCAGGACCAACAATCTGGAACTCAATCCTGCGTGAAATTTGATCCATTTCAAACCATAAAAAAATTCAATTTACTCAGGAGCACTAAATGTTAACTTCAGCTTTGTTTTCTGCAGAGTGATATTGATATTATTGCCTGCTGTTTGTTATCTTCATATTGTGCAAGTTATCGACCTTTGCAGGGCGCAGGATAAAAGTAATGAGAAACAAATGCAGGGATGAGAATAGCAGCAGTGGTTTGAAGACGCAAAGCAGATACCTCTCTCCCCTCAAGTCTTTTGATGAAAGTGAGAAGTGGAACCATGACTTAATTCTCCTTTTCCTCAGCTATTACCAGGGTTACAAGGTATATTTTGCACTAAGTAAGCATGCTTCATTAAATGAAAAGCAATTCATTTACAATACATTACTAGCAGAAAATAATCATTGTCAGTTTTGTGGTTCTCATTCTATAACTTTCTTACTTATATATAGATGCTGAAAGAAAGGTCATCAGTCAGTAAAGGGGAGTGGCCTGCTTCTTGTGCCCTGTATTCAGGAAGCTCTTTCTACCTTGTTATTGCAGGAACACGGCATTCCGACTGACACGGGGTACGCCGTGGCCCCCCATCACTCTGGGGTCTACCCTGTCCATATGCAGCTGTATGAAGCATGGAAGAAGGTCTGGGGGATCCGGGTCACCAGCACAGAAGAGTATCCACATCTGAAGCCGGCTCACTACCGGCGTGGCTTTATCCATGGGGGAATCATGGTAAGCTGCTAGGGACATACACAAATGGAGCAGCACTGTGACACCACTACAGCTTAATCCTCATAGCAAGTATGTGGGCAAATCACCATTACACTGCCATACCACTGTTATGCCACCATAATATTACTACAGATGTAACCACAATGGAACCATGGAAGTATGCCAGCATCACTCTGCCACACCATTATTGCTAAATACAAAGAGAGAACATGGGGGTATACCAGAGACACAATGCCAGACCACCATAGAGGATCCATGGAGGTATACCTGCATCACACTGATACATGACTAAAATATCCCCATAACACCAGTACAGCATTATCCATAGAGGATCCATGGAGGTATACCAGCATCACACTGACACATGACTAAAATATCCCCATAACACCAGTACAGCATTATTCATAGAGGATTCATGGAGGTATACCAGCATCATACTGCCACATGACTAAAATATCCCCATAACACCAGTACAGCATTATCCATAGAGGATCCATGGAGGTATACCAGCATCATACTGCCACATGACTAAAATATCCCCATAACACCAGTACAGCATTATCCATAGAGGATCCATAGAGGTTTACCTGCATCACTCTGACACATGACTAAAATACCACCAGTATACCACCAGCATCACAGTGTGGTGATTACCACTCTTAACCAATAAGCCTCCATACCACTGATGCAACTCCATTATTGCTCTCTGCTTAAACGCAGGGGGAAAATAGGAAAAGGGGGATTAGGGTCATACAGCAACCAACAAAGACATTGAATTTTATGGTCTGAGAAAACAAATAAACATTTGGGTTTCTTGCTGTTGTTACTATCCTTAACCAATAAGCCTGATACTTTGGATGCACCTCCAACTTTGTTTGCTGTCTACTTTAACGGGAAGAAGTAATGAGGGTTTGAACTCAGTCAGCAACCAACAAGGCCCTGACTTTGAAGGTTTAGGAAATTATGTATGGGGGTGACCTGTATGGCGCGGCAGATGCTACCATTATGGGGGTGACCTGTATGGCACGGCAGATGCTACCATTATGGGGTGACATGTTTGGCGTGGCAGCTGCTACCATTATGGGGGTGACCTGTATGGCACGGCAGATGCTACCATTATGGGGTAACATGTTTGGCGCGGCAGATGTTACCATTAAGGGGGGTGACCTGTATGGCACGGCAGATGCTACCATTATGGGGGTGACCTGTATGGCACGGCAGATGTTACCATTATGGGGGTGATCTGTATGGCACGGCAGATGCTACCATTATGGGGGTGACCTGTATGGCACGGCAGATGTTACCATTATGGGGGTGATCTGTATGGCACGGCAGATGCTACCATTATGGGGGTGACCTGTATGGCGCGGCAGATGCTACCATTATGGGGTGACATGTTTGGCGTGGCAGCTGCTACCATTATGGGGGTGACCTGTATGGCACGGCAGATGCTACCATTATGGGGGTGACCTGTTTGGCGGGCAGATGCTACCGTAAGCTTACTGGGCAAACTGGATGGACAATTTGATGCTTTTCTGCCATCATTTATATGTTTCTATATATGTTCAGTAATTTTGTTCTTTATAATCATTTTTCCTTGCACTGATGTTTGTCTCACTGATTTGTAATTTCCTGGATTACACCTTGATTCCTTTTTTTAAAGAACTGGCATTAGATTGGCCATCCTTCAGTCTTCAGGCACTGTAAGTGATTTTAATGGTAGTATATAGATTACTGATAGCAGTTCTGCAATTTCATTTTTCAGTTCTTTCAGTACTCTGGGATTATGTACTATCTGGTCAAGGTCATTTGTTACTCTTTAGTTTTTCAGTATTCTCTAGTACATCTTCCAGGCTCACTGAGATTTGTTTCATTTCTTCTGAATCACTTCTGGCATCAGTATACTACATCACATTGCCAAACAATAGCACCACAACACCAGTATAGCTTTATTCACAGAGGAATTGTGAGCATTACACTGCTATACCAGTGTAAAACTGGAAGGACATGATCCACAGAGAATTCATGACATGTTCAATAGGGGAGTCCATCAGTGTAACAGCAGTGCAATATCACAGAACAGCTTTATGTATAGGAAAATCTTGGAATACATAACCCCCAAAAGCAAACACATCCCCACCACCATGTTCTGTTCCCCATCAGAAATGAATTGTAATTTAAAAATTTATAAACTGCTTTCCTGACTATATGTAACAACAATGCAGTGTTTGATGAAAACACAGAAAGTGAAAGGAACTGCCCCCCCACAAACCAGCCAATTCCCCCTTCAACGTGTCCCCTCCTTCTCCAGACCCTCTCACCTGTATACAAAGACATCAAGGCAACAGGGATCCCCGGTTACCCTTGCTCTGCCAGAACAAAAATTAAAAATGTTGATGACTGACCTGAGAATCCCTTTTGCCATGAGTTCGTAGGGTAAATGAAAAAGTGCCATTTAGCAGTGGCGTTGCCACGGGTGGGACTGGGTGGGCAGTTGCCCACCCAACCAGAAGAAGTGTTTCGGAGCAATATCCTCGTAGGATCCGTTCCCCGCTGACCCAGCTGCTCCCCGGTCCTCCTCGCCCGGCCAGAACGCAGCAGGACAGCTGGAGTCAGCGGCGCCCGCATGCTCTCTTCTTCCCACCCCCCGCGGCCCGGAAAGCGGAAGTGGTGAGCAGCGAGTGCGTGCGCGGGAAAGAAGAGACTATGCTAGTGTGGTCAGCGTGGGCCAAAGAATGTGCAGCGCGGCTTCGGAGGAGAAATGAAGAAGAGTGGTCAACCCCCCTCCGCCGATGGGACTCCTCCTCCGCGAGGGCTGAAAGTGAAGGAGGTTGCTGCTGCCTTTAGGGTTGGACGTGGAGGAGGAGGCTGCTGCCGCTAGTTCGGGGGGGGGGGGGGGGTGGAGTGAGTGAATGAGTAAGCATGTGTGTGTGAGATAGCATGTATGTGAATGATTGAGAGCTGGTTTAGGTGAGGGAGTATGTGATTGAGAACCTGTGTGTAAATGAGAGAAAGAGAGAGAGCATGTGTGTCTGTGTGTGATTGAGAGCCTGTGTGTAAATGAGAGAGAGAGAGAGAGCAATTGTGTCTGTGTGTGATTGAGAGCTGGTTTAGGTGAGAAAGCATGTGAGTATATGATTGAGAGCCTGTGTGTAAATGAGAGAGAGAGAGCATGTGTGTGATTGAGAGCTGGTTTAGGTGAGAAAGCATGTGAGTATATGATTGAGAGCCTGTGTGTTAATGAGAGAAAGAGAGAGAGCATGTTTGTAAGCATGTGAATGACAGTCTGTGTGTAAATGTGTAATTAAGAGCCTATATAAGTGAGGGAGAAAAAGCATGTGTATATGTGAGTGACTGAGCGCCAGTGTGTGAGAGAGAGAGGAGAAAGTTCCAAGCAAACAACCCCTCCTCCTGCTAATTCAGAACAATCTCAGGACACCTGGATATCAAACATTCCCAGGTCTGCAGAGCAAAAAATGTTTGTATCCTTATTATTTTCATTACTGGGTCTTTGTGTCTGCTATTTGAAATATTTTATTGGTATCTAGACATTTTTATATGTTTTTTTAATTATTGGATATTCCACTCATCCGCTGTTTTGAAATAACCTGTTCTTTTTCTTAGTACAGTTTTACTGCTACTGATTTTATATTTCTTGATTTGTTTTATAAGGATGGGTGATGTTTCTTTTTTCCTTTGTTACACTGCATACAGAGACTCTGGCTTGTTGCGGTTTCCAGTTCAGTTTTTGTCTGCATGCTTCTTGTTATGCGTTTTGGTCTCTTTATTCTATGTTAGGTGAGGGTCAGCACGTGATTCAGGTGAGGTTTTCTGCTGGCGTGTAGTTTCTCTGTAGGGCTCTATAGCAGCCTGACTTGGTCCGTTTTCCTAATAGGAGATGTATTGGTGTCTTAAGGCCTGGTGTAATATTTTCAGTGCTGCCTTTTCTTAGGTAAGGTGGTTACTGTTTAAGTGCTGGAAATTGATGCTGTTTTGGTGTGGGATGTTTACTATTTTTGCAATTTCTGTTCA
Source organism: Rhinatrema bivittatum (assembly GCF_901001135.1). Taxonomy (NCBI): domain Eukaryota; kingdom Metazoa; phylum Chordata; class Amphibia; order Gymnophiona; family Rhinatrematidae; genus Rhinatrema; species Rhinatrema bivittatum. The sequence continues at coordinate 7,948,541 of NC_042615.1, forward strand.
GACAGAATATGTATCTTTCTTTGTGTCATTCTTAACAATAAAAATAATACTGGACCTTTATTTTTTATTTCCGCCGTGAATTGTAATGAGCAGTGTGTCACACATGTGAGCGTGGTCTGT